>NC_053022.1:367477223-367625185 GCF_003073215.2 Triticum urartu | reverse complement strand
CGAAGTCATGATGGTTCCTTCGTCCAAACAACTTACAGTGGGAAAGGTTGGGCCTGCGATAAGACCGGGGTAGACCAGGATAATTTTGTGCATGGAAGGTGGACCAGGATGGTCGACGTCCCACATGTCGGCGAACGAAAGTATTCTTTCCGATATAGAGGATGAGCAACGAGTATTCATTGTTTATTTTTCATGAAAGCTATTGTCTCCACTGTTACGACGGAGGAGTGTGAAACACGGCAGCCCAGTGAACTTGGCATGTGCACCACTCCCTCCTTCCTCATGTAATGCCTAGGTTACAGCTTTTTCTCACTTTCTCTCTATCTATTTCCTCTCAAATGTTTTTTACCTTTCTTTTTTTAAGACACAATTGTTTTTATGCCTTTTTAGAATTATTTTTTTATACCTAGGAGCACGTGTAGAGACGGGCTCTTGCAGAGCCCACTCCTTGACTTTGTCAATGCCTCTCTCTCCTCCACATAAGGAGTACTACTTGCTATGCATGCATGCGGCAGGCAGCTGGCATCTTGAGGGGCCAGGGCGGTGAGAGCGGGCTCCGGAAGCGGTCCGGACTCTAGCATAATTTTGGTTTTTACAGTATTTCTTTCTCCATTGACGGGTAGGCCCGCATAGATAGATAAAGAACACGAGCTGATGAGGCGCATGCGGACTGTTTGACTGGTCAACCAGACAAATACGGAGCTATACGCTGAGCCAGTGACCGTATAATCACCATATCTCGTATACAATGATCAAAGTGAGCTATCAAGACAAGTTCGATGACCGCCAATGCATTTTACTCGGTAATAAATGACCAGGATTGAAGGGGAATCCAAATTTTCTTCGTCTTCTGTCCTTGAGCTCTTGACAAACCAATGCACTATACGGTTGTCCGGCCACTCCACTCCAGAGCTCTCACCAAGCATCGTTCATGCCACCGCGCCGCACACTAACCGGTAAGGCAGCGATGGCATCCCGCCGCGCCGAGTTCCTCGCCGCCCATGACCGCACACAAAATGGTAGGGAAGCGATGGCATCCCGCCGTGCCGAGTTCATCGCCGCTCGCGAACTCACAACTATGTGGGAGGAATTTGAAGATGCCAAGGCCGAATGGGCGGTAGAGCAAGAGGTGGCCAAAGCCGCACAGAGGGAGCGGAAAAGTCAGAAAGCACTCAAGAAAAGAGAGGCCCACCGCCGCAAGAAAGAAAAAGACGCACGCGCTGCTGCGGAGAGGTCGGCGGAGATCCAAGCACGGTGGGGAGTCGCCGACAAAGCCGGGAAGGAGAACGACGGCGTCTGGCCAGCATGTGAGAAGTAGTAGTACTAGTAGTTAGTTAGTTAGTGTGTGTGTGTGTGTGTCTGAGTACGAGCATGTACCAGTACTACTAGTTACTACTGTAGTTTTTAGAGCAAATTACCAGTACATTAGCCTAGACTAAATGGAAAAATTCCTATCCTGAGCATCAAATGGCATCTCTTTCTCTATAGGAATTGATATGCATGTCATCTCACTTCCTATGATTTTCATATTCCTATCCTATGAACGGAAGGAGGCCTCTGTTGGAGTAACTACTGTAGCTAGCAGTACTGCTGGTATAGTAGTTTTCTTCAAGAAGCGGAATTCAACGAAGTCATGATGGTTCCTTCGTCCAAGCAACTTCAAAGTGGGAAGTGGGCCTGTGATTTGACGGCTCATTAGTCATTGTTACTGCGGCGCGATGACCTGGGTGACTCCCTTGGAGTTCTGCGTGCATGGCAAGTGGACCAGGATGGTCGACGTCCCACATGTTGGCGAACGGAAGTATTCTTTCCGATATCGACGAGCAAGGAAACCGCGTGGTATAGTATCACTGCTGATTGGTTCGCAAAAAAATAGTATCACTGCCAATTTATAATTATTTTTTATTTCTGATGAATGCTAGCGTTTCAACTCTTACGATGAAGGGTGCCAAACACGGCACGTGCTGGATGTCCCACACGTCAGCGAAAGGAGTGGGACATGAACAGCGTGGTAGAGCCCAGCGTAAAAAAACGGCATGGTAGAGCATCTCCACTTCTGGGTCGGAGACCACACGTAGTACTAGTACTTAGTGGTATGAACGATACAAAGTGCAACCTGGAGACAAAGACACGTCTAGTTGGAAGGTCTCGGGGCACATACACGTAAACAAATATAAAAGTTAATATGTGCCTCCAACTAATATAGTAGCAGTAGAGTACTTAGGCACGTACTCCATAACATCACCGTGCATTGCATGTACAACATTTAGTGGTAGTACGTAGTAAGAGACAAATGCCGCCCAAGAGTTCCCTTCTCGACCTACTTTTCGGTGTTTGGTAGAGTGTATGGAGGGTGCATGAGTCCACACTAGTTTAGCACAAATACACTAGAAGCATGCATGAAGAGAGCATGCATGAAGAGGGGTGTTGAGTTGAGCATGCATGAAGAGGGAACAACTATGCTGAGACGAGAACGCAACCAAACACACCCTATATGCCACGCATGTTCATACCATTTGTGCCTTTCTACTTCACTTACTGCGCTACATTACTCAGGTTCGTACGTCCACTCCTGGGTACATGTTCGTCTCATAGTTCCAGTCCCACGTGTTCTTCATATAGATGGAACGATCCTTGCATAACACATGCACCTTGATGCTAGATGTCTCGTGTGTTGGCAAAAGGATGAACAAAGCTCATGTAAAAAAATAGAGTGGAAGAACATAGATTCCGGACGACCAAGAAGGAGCAAGGAACCTCATGGTGGAGCGTTTGCACTCATAATATTTAATATTATTCAGCGATATAAAATTAACCAATCATCTCCACAGTGGACTGGAAGAGTACGAAACACGGCAGCCCAGTGTAGTATCATACTAGTACATGGCTAACCCACGCTATCACCATATTTCTTGGCTTCCGTGCGACACCTATCTCTAGTAATCCAGTAGCCTGTATCGCTTCTCCCTCCTCGTCTCTATCAAAGTGCGGCGGGCTGGCGTTTCTGCCGTCTATTGAGGTTGGTTAACTATCACATGTTAGCGACATGCCAAGAGCATTCTAAAAAAATTCCTTTCATGTTCTGTTTTCAAAAAGAAAAAAAACCCTTTCACGTACAAATTTGCCTGTATGCTTTGAGCAACTTGCATGTCCTATACTGCTCCTGTTTGATACTCTAACTTAGCTAGAGGTTAGACTAACTCATGACTAACCCCGAACTAACTGTAGCCAAAGACGTGTTTGGGTGACAGGGTTAGATTGACAATAAATGCACTTCATGGAGAGAGAAAAGTGATTTTTCAGTGGTCCCAATGAGAACTATCTCTAGTTAGCACCTCTTGGGTGGGATAGTTTTTTTGGTGGGTTCGGTGCAACTTGCTCCAATTTAAACCCTCATGCTTGGATAGTTTAGGGCTATTTGAGCCCCAACTAGCTCAAACTAACTCTAACCCATGGATCCAAACAGGGCCTATGGCCAGTCTCGACGCGGAGCAGTCACGTGCACCGGGAAGCGGCGCTCTCTCGGCCGTCGCGCCACTTCAAAGCCGGCGCCAGTGAGAGGTCGCCTCCGCTCTGGCCGGGCATTAATGCGGCACTGACGCTCCAGGGGGACGCTGACAATTTCACGCGGGAAGCGCACGCTGGCAAGGGAGTATAGGTTTTGAACCGTTTCAGGTGTAGTACTGGTAGTTTGCAAAACTACTCAGTTATTGCACTCAGTTTCCTAAGAAATTGTGGTAAAAAACGTTACTCCACAGCCCGCTTCCCTTATCCTTCCTCTTCCACCGCCCGCGCACGTCCACGGGAAGCGACCGGTCAACCCTTATATAGGAGTGCTAGCACAAAAAGATGCATGCATGACCACTAAAATTTCCATATTAAAGCGCCGCTCCGGCGGGAGTATGGCGTATGTTGTTACCTTCGGCCGGCCCATGGCTACCGGGCGACGGCGACTAGAGAAGAGGCGGCGGGAGGGGAATGAATGCAGCTACTGTTTGGGTTCGCCTTCCGGCTTAAATAAATGCGCAGCATCACGTGTACCCGCGAGTGCACAAATTGTAACATACGTGTCTGCTTAAGTGGGCGTCACGTAACTGGTGTGTGTGTGTGAGAGAGATTCCAAGAGACAGAGTACGTGTGTGTGACTCTACTCTTCGAACATGTACTCAACCTTTTGCATCGGGATATAAGTATAATGGTATTTACTTTAGCTAGTGATTTACGTAGCCATGTTAACGTGGTTGTGTCAAAAAAATGTCACTTCCTTCTCGTGATTTGCGTTATATAATTACAAGCAAGATTCTCGTGCATTGCACGGAACATCAATATGCATTTTTTTACAGAACACCTGTTGTGATTGACCCATGCAGGAGTAATCCCATGTGTAAAAACTAATGATGTCTCAAGAACTTTATCGGAAAACTGGTATCTCGAGAATGTCATCGAAAAAATGAAAGATGAGAGATAAGGCGAGGAGGAGTGGAGCATGGTGGTGACTGGTGGTCGAAATGGGCGGAGGCATGGGGATGGACGGCGCCGGCAGGCGGCAGCGGCCACCATGCATGCTAGATTGTTCCAGAGACTTATTCCTTTTTTAATTGCTGAGCAATGAGGTTGCGAGAGATAATGATGTGGAGAGAGGTGCCGGTATCTTTTGTAAAATTATCATAATTTGCTTTCTATCCTTAGATATAGATCATACGGTCTATATTACAAGATGGCAGGCACACCATCACCACCAACTTGTTTTTTTATAAGGGTACAGATGATAAGTTTGCTGACTACTAAAGTAAAGTGGAATTTGTCCATGTTATGCAAGTAAATAAAGGTGATTGTTTATCATACGGGTAAGGTTGGATGAAGGGTGGTAGGAACAAATGCTCCGCCTAGATCATGTGTGTGTGAGATGGAGTCTTAGTGTGTGTGTGGGGTGTGTGTGTGTGTGTGAGAGAGAGAGAGAGGAGAGAGAGATGGAGTCTTAGTTTGTGTGTGCGTGTGAGAGAGAGGGAGAGAGATGGAGTCTTAGTGTGTGTGGGGGGGGGCGTGCGTGCTTGCGTGTGTGTGTGTGTGTGTGTGTGTGTTTGTGTGTGTGAGAGAGAGAGATGGAGTCTTAGTGTGTGTGTGTGTGTTGTGGGGTGTGCGTGTGTGTGTGTCGCGGGGTCTTCTGTGGTGGATGTAATTTAAGTGTGCATGGCTTTCATCATAGAGAGGTGATGTGTATGGCAAAGGCCACCAACGATGGGGTGCGAGAGAGAAAATGCCCGTAGAGAGGGAAGAGAAGGTGTGTGTGCACATGAGAGGAATCAACTTCGAGAGAACGTGTTTGTTCGAGAGACACCGAGGAAGACTACTATATATCGATGGTGCATGTAGGCGGGAATTAAACTAAGGGATGGTCTTATTGGTTTCGGGGATATAGGGGAAGAGTGAGAGGCGGGGGTAGCTAGAAGGAGATTGTTAAGTGTGAGTGTGTGTTTTACCCATCCAGGCGGAAGTTGTGTGCACAAAAGAGGAGAACGATTTGATGTGGGGTTAGGATTGAGGGTAATTAACTACGTATGGAGACATAGAGACCTTGAACGTGCATGTGTGAGAGGTATACATGTATACGTGGGATGTGTGTGTGTGTGTGCGCGCGCATGATCGAGATAAAAGAAAGAAGACATAAGTCATAAGATCAACGACATGGGAGAGACAGATCGGTATGACAATATGCATGCATGTGAGAATGCATGGAAGAAGTCCCGACAATTGAGCATGTGTTTCTGTCTTTAAGAGATAGTGGCGTGGGATGGAGCATGCATCTATGGCGAGCAGAGGGAGTGAGCCGCAACGATTGTGCAAAAGAGACCAACCTATAAATTCATATGTATGGAGAGACATATATAGTGTGGGTGATAGGAAGCAAGACTCCGTGCGAGAAAGAAATGTTGACGGAGAAACTACAGATAGATACAGAGATGGAGATGCTAGCTAGAGGTACATCCGCTAGTTTGGGTGTTGGAGATGACCGTCGGGTGGTTCAAAGGGTGAAGTTATATATGTGTGTGAGAGGGCACTTGACTGCATGTAGAGAGAAACATATGTAGTGTGCGTGATAGGAATCAAGAGTGAGGGCGAGAAAGAAGGTTGATGGAGAAACAGATAAATAGAAAGATAAAGATGCTAGCTAGTGTGCGTTAGAGATAGGAGTCGAGTGGATCAGAAGGCTGGGTTATGTGTGTGGGTGTGAGAGAGATAGAGAGAGGGTGCGTGTGAGTCACATACAAACAGATATCAGAGAGAAATGAGATCCAGAGAGACGGAGTTTTGTGTCTGCGAGAGAGAAAGATATTTCACAACGAGAGTGATAGCTAGAGAGACATATGAGGGAACACAAGATATCTCTAGGGAGAGAGGGATTGTGTGAGCGACATACAAGAGAACAATGGAGAAATATGAGACCCTGGGAGACAGAGTTTGTGTTTGTGTGTGAGAAAGAGATATTGAAGAGGAAGATTCGTAGGTTCTCATATCTAAGGAGCGAAAGACATCTCTGTATGAGGGGTGTGCGAGTGGCACACATGGGAATAGTAGAGAGAAATGAGACCCCGGGAGACAAAGTTTTGTGTTTGTGTGAGAGAAAGAGATTCCACATGGAGAATCATAGTTAGAGACACATAGCAAGGAGTGAGATATACTTAGAGAGAGATAGAGTGATGAAGGTCGAGGGAGAGAGTACCGTCAGTGTGTTACGAACATAAAAGATCATTGTCGACATACAGGTAGCACGAGAGATACCTGAGAGACGATGAACGCGTATATGTCCAGAGAGATAGTCCAATATAAGCATGAGTGATAGCTATATGAGACGAATATCTGGATTAAAGGGGATTCAAATATTTAAACTGGAGATCACAACATCGATAATATCATAACGCAAATTGGTGTATCAATTATGCATATTCATTTGAATTTGGGCACAGGTGTAATGTTATATAGTTTATCAATATTGGTGATCCATAGATTCTTCAATTACAAAGAATGCATGGTTTATATGCAATTAATGTCTAAACGGGATTACACTATATGTTGCGTGTGTGAAACACATTATACATGTCTGAGAAGTAAAAAACCGCATGAAACACACATTAATTGGAGACAGTTAGCGAGGAATGCATACATTGGATTTCAACATAAAGTGGTTTCAAATATTTGAAAATCCAAATTGATGGATACAACCTTATGAATCTGAGATCATGCCATTTGTAAACCATATTTATGTATAAATGGTGTTGTGCTTTTGAAAGTATATATTAAAAAATGATGTATATAGAATGTAATTCCAATTGAAAATGGATCCTGCCCGAAAAAATAGAATACAAGCGGGATTCGAATTGAGTTGGCACAGTAAACATGCACTCTGCAAAATTTGGACGAAGGGGGGAAAGTCGCAGTAACCGCCCGAAACCAAAATCTGCGAGATGGAAATCACTACTGCCTATCCCTGCCACAGAAAGCCTATATGCTGGATTTCTATAGGTTTCGATAGGGGTAGGTTTGTAATTTCACCCAAACGTGACGTGACCGCCTCTCACCTGGATTCATACACGGTGGGCGCCAAAACACAGTGTGTCCTCGGCCAAAATCGACTCCCCCCCCCCTCGATTCATATTCATACACGGTGGGCGCCAAAAACAAACTCTCGTCGGCAAATATTCGGTGTATGCGAGATTACCGTCCTATCCCCAACTGACTAGTGTTGCTGTGATGTAGTAGAAATTTGAAACGGGGGCTAAGTTTGTAAATTTCCTCGCATTTGAGACAAGCGCGCCCTGAATACATGGTTCCCCCCTTCCTCTCTACCTCCCTTTTCCCCATTCGTACTCCGTGGGCGCCAAAACACCCTCTCCACCCCACCCTCCTCCGTCCGCCGTCGTCCACCACCCCATCCACCGCCGTCCTCCTCCACCATGCCGGAGCTGATACCCCGACGCCGCCGTCCATTACAAGAGATCGACCTCTCTCATCCATGGCTTCGGACCGGGATCATTGCATCCCGTCCTCTCGCTTCATCCCCGCCGTCGTCCACCTTGTCGGCGCCGCTCCTGCGACCGTCTCGTCCACCGTGCCCCGCTGCCACCGTCTACCCTCCTACATCTGCTTCCACGCCGCCGACAGCCATCGCTACCGCAGCACCGTCAAATTCTCAGCAGATGCGTGCACGGCGCCGCACCAGAGGCGGTACTCTTTCGTATCTGCTCAACTTATTTATCGCAGCAAGAAAATAGATCGCCACTGCTTTACTCTGATTTCTTGTCTTGGTTGCGAAGTTGCCTTTGTCCGGTTTGCACCTTCAGATCCGCCATGGCACGCTCAACACCATACTCGCAATGCTTATGGTTTTCCCCTTTTATATTCCACACTAGTTAAATCACAGTAGACTAAATTTCAAAATTGGGTCAGTCGATTTTTCAGAGCTCGCCGGAGTTCGCCGGTGCGATCGAAGGGGCTCGGGTGGGGACGGTGGTTGTGGGGGGCGGTGGTGGGGCCTCGTCGAACGAAGAAAACTCGACGCGGGTGGGGGCGGGGATGGGGGTGGCGGAGGAACACAGGCGGTGGGGCCGGTGGTTCGGCCGGCGGCCCGTGCGGTGTTCTGTATGGGAAGCACAGTATGTTCCTTGTCAGGAAGGGGAGCAGGGACATCTGCAGTCAACAGCTGATAAAGCTGGCCTGTACGTGATCGATAGGCTTTCAATTACTAGCGGCAATACAACACCGTAATTTCCAGCCAGTTCCACTTTCCCGATATATATATATATCCTGGTTATGGTGTACCCCTATTAGTTGTTGTGTGCTCTTGTTATCATGGTTTGGCAATAAACTCTCTGTACAGTATATTATGAACCTATCATCTGCCAGCTATCCTTACTTCTGGAGCCTATTTTTTTGTGTACTTGTGCTAGATTATATAAATGCACGCACCATATTACAGCACACATGAGCTCTCTCATCAGAATCCAGTGATAGCACACAAGTGTTTATAGGGGCGCCCCTATATTAGAATATCATCTGCATTACAAAGATAATCTCACAACTATTTATGTTTTCATGGTTCTCAGATATTATACGCAATTACAGTGAATATCAGAATCCGCGCATCAAAAGAATATTGTGGAACACTGCAATGACTTACAAAATTGGCAGCAAGGCATTCAGTGCCATTCTGGAAGCAATGAAACTCGTACTCTCCCCACCTGTTGATTCTTGTTCAGAATATCATCCTAATGACTATTCTAACCTCAAGGAGTCAAAGGCAGATGGCTGTCCTGTTCACCCATTAAGGTGCATGTTCTAATTTGGCAAGGTTTTATTGATTGCACGTATCTTGCATATGTTGTCTTGCATTTCTTCTGCTTTGTTGCACCGCCATCTACTTAGTTTACTCATCATATATGTCGAGATGCCATGCCCATCCATTATCAATACATATTCCATCTGTCATCATACCATGTTTTTCCACTCAAATGATGTTCTTGTGCATCAGACATCAAAAAGGAAGAGGGTGATTGCCGAACCTGAAGGAGCACCAGCAAAGTCCTTGAAAAACGTGGTGGTGCCGGAGAAATCAGACAACACCCCACTTATATTGGCTGTACAACCAGTGACACAAAACGTAGGACTGACTCCAGCAGACTGTACCCATACTTCACTGGCCACACCACTAGCCCCACCACACAGGACCTGCACTCCAGCAAAAGGTATACCGATTTCATTTGCCATAGCACTAGTTGTACCATAGAAAAATCCCACTCCAGCAAAAAGTACAGCAAGTCCACCGGCCGAAGACCCATCCCAACTGCAGAGACGGCCAATTCCTGCAGATTGGAACCCCATTCCATTTATTCCTAGTTTAAAAGACAATGCTTTCAATGTTGTTAGGGACTACGTGCATATATTCCCATCATGGGAAGATTATTGTGAAGACAAACACCATTTTCATATCTTCCTGTCCAACTTACGTGTAAGTGCTATTATTCATGGGTATTATTTTCCTATTTTCTGCTGATTGAACACATCAATGATTTACATTACATTGTTGTAACTAAGCGAGGGTCAATCTGGATAGTCATGACGAGCAAAGCTTGCTTGTGCTTTTCAAGGAAGCATTGCAGCAGTATCGGTGTTACCTGAGGAAATCACACTTTGATGGCAAGTCTATAAACGAATTTCCGGTGAAGTCTCCTATGCTAAATTTAGAAGACATTGAATGGAAAAACCTTGTTATGCACTGGTCTCATTCCCAGGATGAGGTACTGTCTATGAAATCACATGACAATTTGAACTTCTACTTTTCCGCATGTGCCTTACGGATCATTTTTGCAGGAAATCTGCTCGAAGAAGAATTCCGGTTTGACAAGAACGATAGGATATCGCAAATATGTTGCCCACTGATTTGCTCTTGTTAGTACATATTGTCCTGTATCACTGTACTTGCATACATACCTGGTTCATTATGTGACAGCAGTATCCATGATAGCTTGCTTATCAATTGTTCGCTCCAAATTATCTGATATGTATGAATGGTTACATTAGTGTAGAATATATCCAATGCCAATGTTTTTTTAGCTCTGCATTGTTCTTGTAAGTACATGTTGTCCTTTATCAGTGTACTTATAATGACAGGTAGTTGTTCATGTACCATCACTCTGCAGCTTATGTTCCTTTGCCCTCCATTTTCTACACATCAGATCTATATTTACTCTTACCATAAGGTTGGTACTAAAGAAGTTTAGCTGTGCATTGCTCTTGGCTGTACCTTTTGCCTGTATCGCTGCACTTACATTTATAGCTACTTGGTTATGTAGCATCACTCTTCATCTTATCTTAAATATTCTCCATTTTTTCGTATATTATCACATCTATATTTACTCTTAACAAAATGTAGAATAAAGGCAATGCTTTTGAAGAAGATTCTGTGGTAAACTTCTTGAATTGCCCCCCCCCCATCAGCATGGACAAGGCCTTTATAGAGCCTGTCTTCACCAATAATGTAAGTTTGTCCATCTCAAGCCTTCAAACTTTGTTGTATATATTTGGTTAGCCATGACTGCAACAGCTGTTTATTTTTGGTGTTTGCATCAAATTGCTTGTTTAAAGTTTATTATATGTAGTTCATAAACAAAAGTTTGTCCTTTCTCAATTTAAGTTTTCAGTTGTACAACCAAGTTCCTTCTTCATACCATGTAAATTAAACTATACAGAGCAAGTGATCTTCTTTTGCAGTGCATGTATGCTTCTGTTCTTCATCCGTAATCCAGTGGTGTGGTGAACCTACCCACTACAGCACAATGTCATATTCTGCAATGTCTTAACTATGAACAATGTCATATCATTCTACTATTATTTAAACCATCTCTTTATTTGCCAATCTGAAATGGTATAAATTGACAGCACACTAACCATTGATACTTATGAGTTCTTGATCTGTAATCCAGTGGTGTCGTGAAGCTGCCAACTCCTTCACAATGTCATTTCCTGCCATGTCTTGACCTGAACAATACCATATTGTCTTAATGCAAATTTAAAGTGTGTCACTTTATTCGTCAGTAAGAAATGTGATGAATTGTGAGCACTGATACTTTTATGTGCAAAACCTGTCATCTGTCTGCTTGTTTATCTTTCAGAGTGAGGAAGATATAAGTGTTGAACAAGCGTCGTCTCATCATCTTGCTCAGCTGCTTGCGCTGTAGCTCCCCAGCAGGGCTAACCTTTCCTGAACTCTATTGAAGTGCTGTCGGTTTTGTATATTATTGTGCCGGCGTGTTTATTTGCACTGGTGGCGATCTTTGATGCCCAGTGTATGTAATCTGCTGTCTGCTTGTGCTTTATTATCATAGTGGCAAATTTGGTGCCTAGTGGATGTAATATGCCGGAATTTCTTTATTGTATAGTCTAGGTTTTTTCTTATTCATGATGCTGCAGTTATTTTACTGTATATATATCATGTCTTCGCAGTAAACCGGCCAAACCGTAAAATTACGGTACATAATCGGGTCGTCATGCAATCACGATGTAGGTTGGGCCTGAAACATGCCGAACAGCTCACGGGCCGGCAGCAGCCCGGAATGAACCCCGACCCATGATTGTGCGAATCAAATCACGGGCTTTTAACTGGCCAAAAAATTGTCTCGGTCCTTATTTGGCCTAATCAGATATCGGCTGCGAGCAGGCCGGATGCAAACCGGGCCATAGTTAGGCCCAACTATATGACGGGCTTTTAACAGGCTGAAATTAATATAGGGTCAAAATGTTAAACGGGCCCTTAACATGGCAAAACTAATATCAGGCCGAATTACTAAGTGGGCCTTTAGCAAGTGGGCCCAAAAGCATAGTGTCCAGTTGACGGGCCAAATCTGATATGGGCCATAATTGAGCCCAAAGCCTCTTAAAGGGCCGGACCTGATCTGGGCCATAATTTGGCCCAGAACGTGGTAGGCCTTTAACGGGCCGGATCTCATATGGGCCACTATTAGGCCCGGAGCGTGGCAGGCCAATAATGGACCGGATCAAATATGGGCCGGCATTTGGCCCAAAACATGGCAGGCAGTTAATGGGCCGGCCTACTAGGGTCCTCCAAATCTTGTGGGCCTACAGCTGGGCTGGCCCATTAATGTCGGTGAAATCTCGTGGGCCTTTAGCTGGGCCGGCCCATTATGATCCGCAAGAATCTTGTGGGCCTTTACCTAGGCCGGCCCATTACGACACACAAAAATCTTGTGGGCCTTTAGCTGGGCCGGCCCATTATGGCCCGCAAAATCTTGTGGGCCTTTAGCTGGGCCAGCCCATTATGGTCTGCAAAATCTCGTGGGCCTTTAGCTGGGCCGACCCATTATGGTCCACAAAATCTTGTGGACCTTTAGTTGGGCCGGCCCATTTAAACTTGTTGGGCCGTGCCATGTGTCGACGTATCATAGGCGCCTTCTGTCCAGTGAGTGGATGACATCTGTCCCGACGATGAGCCGACACGTGTTTCCTCTAGCCAATGATGATTTTACACGTGGAAAATCCCCATTGATCGGAAATCCCCATTGATCGGGGCTGTTAACGGGTTATCGGATCCAAAACCCGACCCGATAGCTTAACGGCGTTCCGTTACGGTGGATGCCACGTGTCGATCACCCTTGACGAAAGCACCTCTGTGACGCGCGATTTATCATCATGGAATTGGAACACTTCTACGACAGCACAGGTATGACTATCTTGATTCTGTCATAAATTTGTCATGGATGTACATGCATGACAAAAAAAGCGACCTATTGTGACAAACACATATCATCACGGAAGTGTATTTTTTTGTAGTGCAAGGACCGGCTTACCTTTCATCCTTCCCTTGTGGCAAGAGAGGGGAAAACCTATAGGTCATTGTTTCATGTATTCGGTGCAAAACTCAACCACCTCCTCCACGGTATAACCTTGTAGGATGCTTGCCTCTGGATGGTTTCGGTTCCGACAAAAGCGCTTCGGCATTCCCATGAACCGCTCGAAGGGATACATGTTGCGAAGAAACACAGGACCACAATACTTTATCTCGTCAACAAGGTGCACAGTGAGATGGACCATGACATCAAAGAATGACGGTGGGAAAAACATCTCTAGATTGGACAATATTATTGGAATATCATCTTGCATATTATCCAACTCTTCAGGATCTACAATTTTCTGCCATAGTTTGTTGAAGAAATCACAGAGGTCAATGAGCGTGTTTCTTATATCTTTGTCCATCAGATTCCCGATGGCCACTGGGAGGATTTGTGTCAACATTATGTGGCAATCATGTGACTTCATTGTTGGGGAACGTAGTAATTTCAAAATTTTCCTACGCACACGCAAGATCATGGTGATGCATATCAACAAGAGGGGAGAGTGTTGTCCACGTACCCTCGTAGACCGAATGCGGAAGCGTTAGCACAACGCGGTTGATGTAGTCGTACGTCTTCACGATCTGACCGATCAAGTACCAAACGTATGGCACCTCTGAGTTCAGCACACGTTCAGCTCGATGACGTCCCTCGAACTCCGATCCAGCCGAGTGTTGAGGGAGAGTTTCGTCAGCACGACGGCGTGGTGACGATGTTGATGTTCTACCGACGCAAGGCTTCGCCTAAGCACCGCTACAGTATTATCGAGGTGGACTATGGTGGAGGGGGGCACCGCACATGGCTAAAAGATCAAACGATCAATTGTTGTGTCTATGGGGTGCCCCCTGCCCCCGTATATAAAGGAGCAAGGGGGGTGTGGCCGGCCAGGAAGGAGGCGCGCCAGGAGGAGTCCTACTCCCACCGGGAGTAGGACTCCCCCCCCTTTCCTAGTTGGATTAGGACTTGGGAGGGGGAAAGAGTGGAGGAGAAGAAGGAAGGGGGGCGCCGCCCCCCTCTCCTTGTCCTATTCACACTATGGGGTAGGGGCGCGCGGCCCAGCCCTAGCCGCCTCTCATCTCTTCCACCTCGGCCCACTAAGGCCCATTAAGTCCACAGGGGGTTCCGGTAACCTCCCGGTACTACGGTAAAATCCCGATTTCACCCGGAACACTTCTGATATCCAAACATAGGCTTCCAATATATCAATCTTCATGTCTCGACCATTTCGAGACTCCTCGTCATGTCCGTGATCACATCTGGGACTCTGAACAACCTTCGGTACATCAAAACATATAAACTCATAATATAACTATCATCGAAACGTTAAGCGTGCGGACCCTACGGGTTCGAGAACTATGTAGACATGACCGAGACATGTCTCCGGTCAATAACCAATACCGGAACCTGGATGCTCATATTGGCTCCCACATATTCTACGAAGATCTTTATCGGTCAGACCGCATAACAACATACGCTGTTCCCTTTGTCATCGGTATGTTACTTGCCCGAGATTCGACCGTCGGTATCTCAATACCTAGTTCAATCTTGTTACCGGCAAGTCTCTTTACTCGTTCCGTAATACAGCATCTCGCAACTAACTCGTTAGTTGCAATGCTTGCAAGGCTTAAGTGATGTGCATTACCGAGAGGGCCCAGAGATACCTCTCCGACAATCGGAGTGACAAATCCTAATCTCGAAATACGCCAACCCAACAAGTACTTTCAGAGACACATGTAGAGCACCTTTATAATCACCCAGTTACATTGTGATGTTTGGTAGCACACAAAGTGTTCCTCCGGTAAACAGGAGTTGCATAATCTCATAGTCATAGGAAGATGTATAAGTCATGAAGAAAGCAATACCAACATACTAAACGATCGGGTGCTAAGCTAACGGTATGGGTCATGTCAATCACATCATTCTCCTAATGATGTGACCCCGTTAATGAAATGACAACTCATGTCTATGGTTAGGAAACATAACCATCTTTGATCAACGAGCTAGTCAAGTAGAGGCATACTAGTGACACTCTATTTGTCTATGTATTCACACATGTATTATGTTTCTAGTTAATACAATTCTAGCATGAATAATAAACATTTATCATGATATAAGGAAATAAATAATAACTTTATTATTGCCTCTGGGGCATATTTCCTTCAGCCTCCCACTTGCACTAGAGTCAATAATCTAGATTACACAGTAATGATTCTAACACCCATGGAGCCTTGGTGCTGATCATGTTTTGCTCGTGGAAGAGGCTTAGTCAACAGGTCTGCAACATTCAGATCCGTATGTATCTTGCAAATTTCTATGTCTCCCACCTGGACTAAATCCCGGATGGAATCGAAGCGTCTCTTGATGTGCTTGGTTCTCTTGTGAAATATGGATTCCTTCGCCAAGGCAATTGCTCCAGTATTATCACAAAAGTTTTTCATTGGACCCGATGCACTAGGTATGACACCTAGATCAGATATGAACTCCTTCATCCAGACTCCTTCATTTGCTGCTTCCGAAGCAGCTATGTACTCCGCTTCACATGTAGATCCCGCCACAACGCTTTGTTTAGAACTGCACCAACTGATAGCTCCATCATTCAATGTAAACACGTATCCGGTTTGCGATTTAGAATCGTCCGGATCAGTGTAAAATCTTGCATCAACGTAACCGTTTATGATGAGCTCTTTGTCACCTCCATAAACGAGAAACATATCCTTAGTCCTTTTCAGGTATTTCAGGATGTTCTTGACCGTTTTCCAATGATCCACTCCTGGATTACTTTGGTACCTCCCTGCTAGACTTATGGCAAGACACACATCAGGTCTGGTACACAACATTGCATACATGATAGAGCCTATGGCTGAAGCATAGGGAACATCTTTCATTTTCTCTCTATCTTCTGCAGTGGTCGGGCATTGAGTCTTACTCAACTTCACACCTTGTAACACAGGCAAGAACCCTTTCTTTGCTTGATCCATTTTGAACTTCTTCAAAACTTTGTCAAGGTATGTGCTTTGTGAAAGTCCAATTAAGCGTCTTGATCTATCTCTATAGATCTTGATGCCCAATATGTAAGCAGCTTCACCGAGGTCTTTCATTGAAAAACTTTTATTAAAGTATCCCTTTATGCTATCCAGAAATTCTATACCATTTCCAATCAACAATATGTCATCCACATATAATATTAGAAATGCTACAGAGCTCCCACTCACTTTCTCGTAAATACAGGCTTCTCCAAAAGTTTGTATAAAACCAAATGCTTTGATCACACTATCAAAACATTTATTCCAACTCCGAGAGGCTTGCACCAGTCCATAAATGGATCGCTGGAGCTTGCATACTTTGTTAGCTCCCTTTGGATCGACAAAACCTTCCGGTTGCATCATATACAACTCTTCTTCTAGAAATCCATTCAGGAATGCAGTTTTGACATCCATTTGCCAAATTTCATAATCATAAAATGCGGCAATTGCTAACATGATTTGGACAGACTTAAGCATCGCTACGGGTGAGAAGGTCTCATCGTAGTCAATCCCTTGAACTTGTCGAAAACCTTTCGCAACAAGTCGAGCTTTGTAGACAGTAACATTACCGTCAGCGTCAGTCTTCTTCTTGAAGATCCATTTATTCTCAATTGCTTGCCGATCATCGGGCAAGTCAACCAAAGTCCACACTTTGTTCTCATACATGGATCCCATCTCAGATTTCATGGCCTCAAGCCATTTTGCGGAATCTGGGCTCATCATCGCTTCTTCATAGTTCATAGGTTCATCATGATCTAGTAGCATGACTTCCAGAACAGGATTACCGTACCACTCTGGTGCGGATCTTACTCTGGTTGATCTACGAGGTTCAGTAGTAACTTGATCTGAAGTTCCATGATCATCATCATTAACTTCCTCATTAATTGGTGTAGGCGTCACAGAAACTGGTTTCTGTGATGAACTACTTTCCAATAGAGGAGCAGGTATAGTTACCTCATCAAGTTCCACTTTCCTCCCACTCACTTCTTTCGAGAGAAAATCCTTCTCTAGAAAGGATCCATTCTTAGCAACGAATGTCTTGCCTTCGAACCCGTGATAGAAGGTGTACCCAACAGTCTCCTTTGGGTATCCTATGAAGACACATTTCTCCGATTTGGGTTCGAGCTTATCAGGTTGAAGCTTTTTCACATAAGCATCACAGCCCTAAACTTTCAGAAACGACAACTTTGGTTTCTTGCCAAACCACAGTTCATAAGGCGGCGTCTCAACGGATTTCGATGGTGCCCTATTTAATGTGAAAGCGGCCGTCTCTAAAGCATAACCCCAAAATGATAGCGGTAAATCTGTAAGAGACATCATAGATCGCACCATATCTAGTAAAGTACGACTACGACGTTCGGACACATCATTACGCTGTGGTGTTCCGGGTGGCGTGAGTTGCGAAACTATTCCGCATTGTTTCAAATGTAGACCAAACTCGTGACTCAAATATTCTCCTCCACGATCAGATCGTAGAAACTTTATTTTCTTGTTATGATGATTTTCAACTTCACTCTGAAATTCTTTGAACTTTTCAAATGTTTCAGACTTATGATTCATTAAGTAGATATACCCATATCTGCTTAAATCATCTGTGAAGGTGAGAAAATAACGATATCCGCCACGAGCCTCAACATTCATCAGACCACATACATCTGTATGTATGATTTCCAACAAATCTGTTGCTCTCTCCATAGTACCGGAGAATGGTGTTTTAGTCATCTTGCCCATGAGGCACGGTTCGCAAGTACCAGGTGATTCATAATCAAGTGGTTCCAAAAGTCCATCAGTATGGAGTTTCTTCATGCGCTTTACACCAATATGACCTAAACGGCAGTGCCACAAATAAGTTGCACTATCATTATCAACTCTGCATCTTTTGGCTTCAACATTATGAATATGTGTATCACTACTATCGAGATTCATCAAAAATAGACCACTCTTCAAGGGTGCATGACCATAAAAGATATTACTCATATAAATAGAAAAACCATTATTCTCTGATTTAAATGAATAACCGTCTCGCATCAAACAAGATCCAGATATAATGTTCATGCTCAACGCTGGCACCAAATAACAATTATTAGGTCTAATACTAATCCCGAAGGTAGACGTAGAGGTAGCGTGCCGACTGCGATCACATCAACTTTGGAACCATTTCCCACACGCATCGTCACCTCGTCCTTTGCCAGTGTTCGCTTAATCCGTAGTCCCTATTTCGAGTTGCAAATATTAGCAACAGAACCAGTATCAAATACCCAGGTGCTACTGCGAGCTCTAGTAAGGTACACATCAATAACATGTATATCACATATACCTTTGTTCACCTTGCCATCCTTCTTATCCGCCAAATACTTGGAGTAGTTCCGCTTCCAGTGACCAGTATGCTTGCAGTAGAAGCACTCAGTCTCAGGCTTAGGTCCAGACTTGGGTTTCTTCTCCTGAGCAGCAACTTGCTTGCTATTCTTCTTGAAGTTCCCCTTCTTCTTCCCTTTGCCCTTCTTGTTGAAACTGGTGGTCTTACTGACCATCAACACTTGATGCTCCTTCTTGATTTCTACCTCCGTAGCTTTTAGCATTGCGAAGAGCTCGGGAATTGTCTTATCCATCCCTTGCATATTATAGTTCATCACGAAGCTCTTGTAGGTTGTAGCTTGGTGGAAGTGATTGGAGAATTATGTCAATGACGCTATCATCCGGAAGATTAACTCCTAGTTGAATCAAGTGATTGCAGTACCCAGACATCTTGAGTATATGCTCACTGATAGAACTACTCTCCTCCATCTTGCAGCTATAGAACTTATTGGAGACTTCATATCTCTCAATCCGGGCATTCTTTTGAAATATTATCTTCAACTCCTGGAACATCCCATATGCTCCATGACGTTCAAAACGTCGTTGAAGTCCCGGTTCTAAGGCGTAAAGCATGGCACACTGAACTATCGAGTAGTCATCAACACGCGACTGCCAGGCATTCACAATGTCTGCAGTTGCTGGTGCAGGTGGTACACCCAGCGGTGCTTCCAGGACGTAACTCTTCTGTGCAGCAATGAGGATAATCCTCAAGTTACGGACCCAGTCCGTGTAATTGCTACCATCATCTTTCAACTTTGCTTTCTCAAGAAACGAATTAAAATTCAACGGAACAACAGCACGGGCCATCTATCTACAATCAAACATAGACAAGCAAGATACTATCAGGTACTAAGTTCATGATAAATTTAAGTTCATTTAATCATATTACTTAAGAACTCCCACTTAGAAAGACATCCCTCTAATCTTGTAAGTGATCACGTGATCCAAATCAACTAAACCATAACCGATCATCACGTGAAATGGAGTAGTTTTCAATGGTGAACATCACTATGTTGATCATATCTACTATATGATTCACGCTCGACCTTTCGGTCTCAGTGTTCTGAGGCCATATTTGCATATGCTAGGCTCGTCAAATTTAACCTGAGTATTCTGCGTGTGCAAAACTGGCTTGCACCCATTGTAGATGGACGTAGAGCTTATCACACCCGATCATCACGTGGTGTCTGGGCACGACGAACTTTGGCAATGGTGCATACTCAGGGAGAACACTTTTTATCTTGAAATTTAGTGAGAGATCATCTTATAATGCTACCGTCAAACAAAGCAAGATAAGATGCATAAAAGATAAACATCACATGCAATCAATATAAGTGATATGATATGGCCATCATCATCTTGTGCTTGTGATCTCCATCTCTGAAGCACCGTCATGATCACCATCGTCACCGGCACGACACCTTGATCTCCATCGTAGCATCGTTGTCATCTCGCCAATCTTATGCTTCCACGACTATCGCTACCGCTTAGTGATAAAGTAAAGCATTACAGGGCGATTGCATTGCATACAATAAAGCGACAACCATATGGCTCCTGCCAGTTGCCGATAACTCAGTTACAAAACATGATCATCTCATACAATAAAATTTAGCATCATGTCTTGACCATATCACATCACAACCTGCCCTGCAAAAACAAGTTAGACGTCCTCTACTTTGTTGTTGCAAGTTTTACGTGGCTGCTACGGGCTTAGCAAGAACCGTTCTTACCTACGCATCAAAACCACAATGATAGTTTGTCAAGTTGGTGCTATTTTAACCTTTGCAAGGACCGGGCGTAGCCACACTCGGTTCAACTAAAGTTGGAGAAAGTGACACCCGCCAGCCACCTGTGTGCAAAGCACGTCGGTAGAACCAGTCTCGCGTAAGCATACGCGTAATGTTGGTCCGGGCCGCTTCATCCAACAATACCGCCGAACCAAAGTATGACATGCTGGTAAGCAGTATGACTTATATCGCCCACAACTCACTTGTGTTCTACTCGTGCATATGACATCTACGCATAAAACCTGGCTCTGATACCACTGTTGGGGAATGTAGTAATTTCAAAATTTTCATACGCACACGCATGATCATGGTGATGCATAGCAACAAGAGGGGAGAGTGTTGTCCACGTACCCTCGTAGACCGAATGCGAAAGCGTTAGCACAACGCGGTTGATGTAGTCGTACATCTTCACGATCCGACCAATCAAGTACCGAACGTACGGCACCTCCGAGTTCAGCACACGTTCAGCTCAATGAAGTCCCTCGAACTCTGATCCAGCCGAGTGTTGAGGGAGAGTTTCGTCAGCACGATGGCGTGGTGACGATGTTGATGTTCTACCGACACAAGGCTTTGCCTAAGCACCGCTATAGTATTATCGAGGTGGACTATGGTGGAGGGGGGCACCGCACATGGCTAAAAGATCAAACGATCAATTGTTGTGTCTATGGGGTGCCCCCTGCCCCCGTATTATAAAGGAGCAAGGGGGGTGCAGCCGGCCAGGGAGGAGGCGCGCCAGGAGGAGTCCTACTCCCACCGGGAGTAGGACTCCCCCCCTTTCCTAGTTGGATTAGGACTTGGGAGGGGGAAAGAGTGGAGGAGAAGAAGGAAGGGGGGCGCCGCCCCCCTCTCCTTGTCCTATTCGGACTGGGGGAGGCTAGCCGCCTCTCCTCTCTTCCACCTAGGCCCACTAAGGCCCATTAAGTCCCCGGGGGGTTCCGGTAACCTCCCGGTACTCCGGTAAAATCCCGATTTCACCCGGAACACTTCCGATATCCAAACATAGGATTCCAATATATCAATCTTCATGTCTCGACCATTTCGAGACTCCTCGTCATGTCCGTGATCACATCTGGGACTCCGAACAACCTTCGGTACATCAAAACATATAAACTCATAATATAACTGTCATCGAAACGTTAAGCGTGCGGACCCTACGGGTTCGAGAACTATGTAGACATGACCGAGACATGTCTCCGGTCAATAACCAATACCGGAACCTGGATGCTCATATTGGCTCCCACATATTCTACGAAGATCTTTATCGGTCAGACCGCATAACAACATACGTTGTTCCCTTTGTCATCGGTATGTTACTTGCCCGAGATTCGATCGTCAGTATCTCAATACCTAGTTCAATCTCGTTACCGGCAAGTCTCTTTACTCGTTCCGTAATACATCATCCCGCAACTAACTCATTAGTTCCAATGCTTGCAAGGCTTAAGTGATGTGCATTACCGAGAGGGCCCAGAGATACCTCTCCGACAATCAGAGTGACAAATCCTAATCTCGAAATACGCCAACCCAACAAGTACTTTCGGAGACACCTGTAGAGCACCTTTATAATCACCCAGTTACATTGTGACGTTTGGTAGCACACAAAGTGTTCCTCCGGTAAACGGGAGTTGCATAATTTCATAGTCATAGGAACATGTATAAGTCATGAAGAAAGCAATAGCAACATACTAAACGATCGGGTGCTAAGCAACGGAATGGGTCATGTCAATCACATCATTCTCCTAATGATGTGGCCCCGTTAATCAAATGAAAACTCATGTCTATGGTTAGGAAACATAACCATCTTTGATCAATGAGCTAGTCAAGTAGAGGCATACTAGTGACACTCTGTTTGTCTATGTATTCACACATGTATTATGTTTCCGGTTAATACAATTCTAGCATGAATAATAAACATTTATCATGATATAAGGAAATAAATAATAACTTTATTATTGCCTCTAGGGCATATTTCCTTCATTCATGTGTCCCAACTTCATTTTACCTGAGCTCACATCCATGAGACTTCTGATGTTTGCGCGGTAGGAAGAGGGTGTCTTATCTGACAACAAATAGGTGAAGAATTGTGTTGCTTCTTTTGTACTGAAATTGTAACTCTGGCGAGCTTTGATGAATTTGTCATCATCTTCTGCTTCACTCTTGCATTGTGATTGATCAGCAAGCATATCGAGCTGTGAACCGTCACCATCCTTTCTTTTACTTTTAATCTTGAGCAGAGTACCAAGGATGCTTTCACATACGTTCTTCTCTACGTGCATGACATTGATGCAGTGACATACACGTAGAATCTCCCAGTAAGGTAATTTCCAGAACACCGATTTTTTTTCTTAAACACTTGATCCTTGGGTGTTAGTTTCACCATCAAAGGGTGGTTCTTGCCAAGCACACCATTAATTTTTTTGGCCATGTTGTGGACCACCTCCCCGTCATAGGGTCTTGGGGCCACACCTGCCTCTGCCGTACCATCAAATTCAGCTTTCATCTTTCGGTATGGGTGATTCATCCGCAAGAACCTACGATGACGCAAATACACTGTTTTGCGCGAGTTGGGAAGTCTTTTGCTAGCTGTCCTATCCATGCATGTGACACACCCTACATCTCCCTTTGTTTTCTGCCTCGATGTGTTGCCTAATGCCGGCATATCTTGAATGGTGTGCACCAGCATCGCATGTAGATCAAAAATCTCCTTTTTGTAAGCATCATAACATTTTACAACATGCGCATCTATCCACACTGCCAGCAGTTACCAATAGTTGAATGTAAATGTCGATGTCATTTCCAGGTTGCTTCGGGCCTTGGATAATCATTGACATCATAATGTATTTTTTCTTCATACACAACCAAGGAGCTAGGTTATATATGCACAGAAGCACCGGCCATGTGCTGTGATTGGTGCTCATATCGCCAAAAGGATTCATCCCGTCAATACACTCCCCGAGCCTTATACTTCTAGGATCCTTGGCAAAATTTTCAAACTTGTTGTCGATTAATTCCCACCGAGCCCCATCTTTCGGGTGCCTCATTAACATATCTGCAATTTGCTCATCATGATGCCACCGCAACCTCTTTGCCTCTCTAGGGTTTGCAAACAAATGCCTCAACCTTGGAATTAAACGCAAGTACCAAACAACCTTGAACAGGATTCCTGTCTTGACCTCGTCATCCAATTTGTACTTGTCCTTCGCTCTCCTACGCTTGTATCGTGCATGCTTGCATGTGGGACATGCACGAAAATCTTTGTACTCACCACGGTATAATATACAATCATTCACACAAGCGTGTATCTTCTGTACTTCAAGTTCTAATGGGAAAACAATTTTATTCACTTCATTCGTGCTTCTGGGGAGCACATTATCTTCCGGAAGAATATCTTTGAAAATACCTAAGATCTCTGTGAAGCCCTTGTTTGATAGACCATTTGCTGCTTTAAATCTGAGATATTTCTTTTTGCAACGTGGATACAATTATTACTTGGAGTCCGCATCAATGGTTGGCAGATCCTTGTACCCAATCATATCCTTTTCTGGGCCCTTGAAATCTGCAATCATAGCAGCAAAATCTGGCATGTCAAGATCGTCGTCATCTGTGTGGACATCTTGGTTTTCCAGTGGGCGCTTCGGCTTTTCGGTGTTCCATTGGTAGCTTGACGCCTCTGCCCCGATGTTAGATTCAACATCCATGTGACACTGATCGGGGTTTGGCATCTCGCTGCCCTGGGTATCTTCATCCATGGCCTCCTCTTCACCGTGTCTGGTCCAACGTGTATATCCATCCATGAATCCCCTAGAGACTAAGTGCATCTGGACATCTGCAACTTCATGTGACTCTGTATTGGCACAATCAGTACATGGACACAGGATGTAATCCGCATCACCAATTCTCCTCTTTGTACTTTCAGCCAAATTCATGAACTCTGTCACGCCACTGATAAAATCTGCGGTTTTCCGATTCTTCATCCATCGAGATCGTTCCATCTGCAGCAGACGCATGGTAATTAAAAACAAAACAACAACATTAATACACGGATTAACTGCTGCCCAGAGATGCATGCATAAATCACAAGGTTTTATTTTAATAATTACTGAGGGCGCTCCATGTTGTTACCCAGACGTGCAATGACAAAAATTAATGGCCAGTCAATTTACACGCAGAGTACTAGTATAGCACTACACTTAGGAATTGAATACCTTAATTAAGCCACTCACGAAAAGAATACCTTAATTAATTAGCCGCGCGGCGACCTCCACCCAGCAGACAGACAAGCGCGATGCGGCGGCACGCCAAGATAGCAGGGTCGAGGAGCTAAGCTTAGTGCGGCTGCCGCCTGAAGTTCGACCTCCACTATCCCGCCATCGACCGCGATGGATGTGCTCGAATCACGCCGCCGATGACCTCGATGGTTGAGCTCCTCCTATCTCCCGCCGCAGACCGAGGATTGACCTCCTATGACGCCGCCACTGCCCACCGACCGAGGATTGACCTCTTCTCCGGTAGCCGCTGCCTAGGCCACCGTCGCCATCTCTATATGCAGAGCGGCTGTTTTTTTACGGATATCCGCAGAGTGGCTGTTTACACGGTATCTCACCGTAACTCAATTATATGGACAGGGCAGTACATCACATACGGTTATGTAACAGCAACTGTGTCTAACCTACGTTGTCTTCTCACACAGTTTGGTGCGGAAATCGTGTGTGACGTTGTAATACCCAACACAAACGACATGTACAAATAGTGTGCCGTATATACAACTATATATAGTGCCATTAGTAGTTCTCGGCCGTTAGCCTATCTCCACAGTTTCCCCATTTGCCCCAAATCCCTACATAGCCTCCAAATTCCCTCGCGTGGCACTGACATTGGGGGAATGCGGACGAGTGGTGCTGATGGTTTCGGTGCATCTGCTCCTGCTCGTATCGCCGGCGAGCACTTGCCTAAGGTCATCAGAAGGCAGGTGTACTACGGATCCGAATCGTCATGTCGGGTTCCAATCTACCCCGATCTTTTTTAGCATGTCCAAAGTATAGATCCTTGTTGAATCCGTCCTGAATGACCCCCCACCCCCCAGGAAAGCGATCTGCCGCCGGATCCGAAGCTTGACTCCAGACTCCCGCAACATGAGTTCGACTCCGAGTTTTGCACCACTGAGAAGTACCAAAAGCTGAGTTGTGTGCATGGGCACACTCCCGCTCGACGTGAATGCACGGAGGGATTCAACACTGGCAGGCGGTTTCTCAGTTGCCCCTTAGAGGTTAGTGCTAATTAAGTTCATCACTTTACTTCAGTTAATGCCACCGCTCATCCAGAATACTATTTAACATTGGCAAGGATATGAGGCTTGTGCCTTTGTTAACTGGCTGGATGAAGAATGGCATGGCAGGGCTCGGAGTGTTATCACCAAGCTCGCAGAAGATAACGTAAAGCACATCTAGATGTGCTCTAAGTAATGCACATCTAGGTCCTATGCCATTAATGTTACGCGGAGATTCGTGCAGATATTTTTCTTTGTCTTTTTTTCTTTTCCTTTCTAGTTTTATCATTACTGGCTTTATCAATAAGAAGAGCTCAATGTATTGCTTTCCAACTGTCCTACTCCGTTCGTACCGGTACCGATGCATAATCCCAAAACTTGTTCCTTTTTTTTGTCCTAAAAAAGGAAACCAGCCAAATAGCCAATAGGAGTCCTGCGCAACTCCGGGAATTTGGAGCGACTGGGTACAAATAATTGCGGTTGATTATATCTGCGGTTAGATAATACGTCAACCCCCGCTTCAGTTGACAGTTCCTCTTCTCTGCATACCCCGCTTAAATGTCCACCATCTTCATCGTCCCCGATAGGCCGCGCTACACACTGGCACACACTCTGCAGCCATGTCGAGCGATAGTGAGGACGACAGTCCGGCCAGCAGTCTGGCGCCCGATGATAGGTCAACATCGGAATCATCCCGCTCGTCTTCCATGAGTCCGGCGTCGAGCCCAGACCTCAATTATATCCGGTTCATGGAAGGGACGCCACCTCCGGAGTCGTCAGACGACAACCAGACAGACGAGGAGCCGTCGGAGGACGAAGAAGAGGACGACGATGATGATGATGAGGAATGGTCGAACGAGGAGGAGGATGACAGCAACGACGATGATGGTGACGGCGGCGATGAAAAGCCAACGGTCGGCGGCAAGAAGCGTCCTCGCCAAGACGATGTCGCGGGGCCATCCAACAAGAACAACAACAAGAAGAAGGACTAAATTAAGCAGGCTAGTCGTGCTATTCGTCACCCTGGGTGAGGAATTCTTATTCCTCACCCCAGACAGTTTCTATGCCCACACTCAAAACCATAATCTGTAAGGGAAAACACGTTTGTGAGGAAATATTACAGCATGGAAGGAGGAGCCAGTCTGCCGCATCTAATAGTTTGCATGCGAGTAAATTACTCCCTGTATACGAGGAACCAGTCTGGCGCATCTTGACATAATTTTACGGCCACTCGGGTAATCTTATAGTAGCTGGGCGTTCTTGATTTTTTAGATATAAGGTTGCGTTCCTTATTTGATGTATTTTTCGTTAGTTCTTTTACTATCTCTATTGGACTTAGTACACCAGGTCTCTAGCAAAAATGAAATATAGAAATGATTTAAGTAACACAGGCCATTATCACCGTTCTGTGGAATGCATTTTTGGTAACAATAAGAAATACACGCAATTCATTCTGTACGCTATGAATATTTTGTTAACAGCGGAACAACAAAGTGGTCTAATAAATAGATTCTGTGTTGTGGTTCTGCTAATTATCTCACATAATAAAAACCATCCTCACAATTACAAATAAAATTTGTTTGGACACAATTGAGTGCTACTTAGCCCTAAGTAACCAGCAGCATGAAAAATTCAGAAATCACTACTGTATTACAAAACTGAATACTACCAAACTTGAAACTGACTACTGCTGAACTTGATTTTCAAGGAGCTAAATTTGCAGGTGACTAGAGATTTTACGTCAACTTCATCTGTTCAGCAAGCTCTCCAGCGACTTAAACATTACTATCCATGAGCTGTAACCAACATATAGTATCCTATTAATAGTACTGCACCCTTTAGGTTCACTTTTCTTCTCACCAAAACCTAAATTTTGCTTCTGGTTATAGAAAAAGAAAGCCTGGAATTTCAATTCAACATTACTAGTACCCACCATAGATACGGAGACGTTAATGTCTATCCCTCGTACATTAACCATCATCCGCTTGAATAGATACCTGACAAACAGAATATTTTCTCACAAGTGTACCAACACACAAGCACATATAACCAAGGCCGGGCCGGTAATATCTGGGGCCCTGTGCCAAACTTTAAAATGGGGCTTATATTTTGATGATGGAGCTACGAAGAAAAAAAAGGTGGACTAAGCTAAATGAGAGACCAGATAATAGCAAATATGGTGAAAGATAGGTCTGTTATGGAACACAGGGAATTGGTCTCACAGACATGGAAGTGCATCTCAAAAATAAAGTTCAGATAGGAGCCAATTGGCACTACTGGAAACTAACATTATCTGTTGCCTACAGGGATATATCACAAATATTCCCTCTGTTCCATAATATGAGAACGTTTTTCTGGATGCATCATTCCTAATAAAACAAGGCATGACATCTCCATTGTCTTAGAAATTGAACTTTGAAGGCAAGAGAAGTATGCTAAGCACCATGATTTCTCTACAAATTATGTAATGAAACAGGGGAAGAAATTTTTGACCAAATGGAGCCATGAAATACCTTACATTTAAGAAAAGACACATTTGTATCCTTTAGCAAGATCATTGAATCCAAAGGTTTACATTTCTTTCTATTTAGAGGTATGATCGGCCCTGATGACAGTGGTTTGATGGACTTGAAATCTAACAAAACGTTATACTCCCTATCAGGAAGTCAATGATATTGTGCATTACGTGTTGGAAATATGCCCTAGAGGCAATAATAAATTGGTTATTATTATATTTCCTTGTTCATGATAATCGTTTATTGTCCATGCTAGAATTGTATTGATAGGAAACTCAGATACATGTGTGGATACATAGACAACAACATGTCCCTAGTAAGCCTCTAGTTGACTAGCTCGTTGATCAATAGATGGTTACGGTTTCCTGACCATGGACATAGGATGTCATTGATAACGGGATCACATCATTAGGAGAGTGATGTGATGGACAAGACCCAATCCTAAGCCTAGCACAAGATCGTGTAGTTCGTATGCTAAAGCTTTTCTAATGTCAAGTATCATTTCCTTAGACCATGAGATTGTGCAACTCCCGGATACCGTAGGAGTGCGTTGGGTGTGCCAAACGTCACAACGTAACTGGGTGGCTATAAAGGTACACTACAGGTATCTCCGAAAGTATCTGTTGGGTTGGCACGAATCGAGACTGGGATTTGTCACTCCGTCTAAACGGAGAGGTATCTCTGGGCCCACTCGGTAGGACATCATCATAATGTGCACAATGTGACCAAGGAGTTGATCATGGGATGATGTGTTACGGAACGAGTAAAGAGACTTGCCGGTAACGAGATTGAACAAGGTATCGGGATACCGACGATCGAATCTCGGGCAAGTATTGTACCGATAGACAAAGGGGATTGAATACGGGATTGATTGAATCCTAGACATCGTGGTTCATCCGATGAGATCATCGTGGAGCATGTGGGAGCCAACATGGGTATTCAGATCCCGCTGTTGGTTATTGACCGGAGAGTTGTCTCGGTCATGTCTGCATGACTCCCGAACCCGTAGGGTCTACACACTTAAGGTTCGATGACGCTAGGGTTATAGGGAAAGTATGTACGCGGTTACCGAATGTTGTTCGGAGTCCCGGATGAGATCCCGAACGTCACGAGGAGTTCCGGAATGGTCCGGAGGTAAAGATTGATATATATAGGAAGTATGGTTTTGGCCACCGGAAGTGTTCCGGGCATCACCGGTAGTGTACTGGGACCACCGGAGGGGTCCGGGGGGCCACCAGGTGGGGCCACCAGCCCCGGAGGCATACATGGGCCAATAGTGGGAAGGGACCAGACCCTAGATGGGCTGGGGCGCCTCCCCACCAAGGCCCATGCGCCTCAAGAGGAGAGGGGGCAAACCCTAGGCGCAGATGGGCCCTAAGGCCCACCCTAGGTGCGCCCCCCTCTCTCTCCCCCTTGGCCGCCTCCCAGATGGGATCTGGGGGCTGCTGCCGCTCCTAGGGAGGGAACCCTAGGTGGGGGCTCAGCCCCTCCCCTCCCCCTATATATACTTGAGGTTTGGGGCTGCCCAACACATGTGATTTGCTCTCCCTGTTGGCGCAGCCCTACCCCTCTCCCTCCTCGTCTCTCGTAGGGCTTGGCGAAGCCCTGCTGGAGTCCCGCGCTCCTCCACCACCACCACGCCGTCGTGCTGCTGCTGGATGGAGTCTTCCCCAACCTCTCCTTCTCCCCTTGCTGGATCAAGGCGTAGGAGACGTCACCGGGTTGTACGTGTTTTGAACACGGAGGTGCCGTCCGTTCGGCACTAGGATCATCGGTGATTTGGATCACGACGAGTACGACTCCATCAACCCCGTTCACTTGAACGCTTCCGCTTAGCGATCTACAAGGGTATGTAGATGCACTCTCCTTCCCCTCGTTTCTAGATTACTCCATAGATTGATCTTGGTGATGCGTAGAAAATTTTGAATTTCTGCTACGATCCCCAACATTACGATCACAATTACTTGGGCTTCAATGATTTGTGCTTCTTTTTAGGAGTGATTCTTAGTTGCTCACAGTGTGTGGCTTGTTATTTTCACACTTTCTTGTGCTTTGCCCTTTCTGGTTTCCTTCTGCGCCTTATTCTGCAACAGGGCAGATTCACAATGATGGGATGACCATCCTAATACAGTAGTAGCATCCCAACTCCACCAAGTGAAAACGGCTGGGCATTGCTCCTTTTTTTGTAGCAATGGAGATCCAAAGAAGAAATAAGGAACAATTCATCCAAAATAGAAAAAAAAATGTCAAGAAACAGGGCTGAATCTTGGAAGATACTCTAGTGTTGTTCCTCCGCAGCGTTGAGCCCGTCCTCTTCTTCTCCTCCTGCATGATCATCCCCTCCTCGAATTGATCTCACATCTGAGCGAAGGTCTACTCCATCACCCCCTTCAGTATGCAAGCTCCCTCTTTTCATTCATCTCCTTTCTTGGACTTCTTCCTCTTTCTTAGCCCCGTTCCCAAAAAATCAAGAACCCTAACCCTAAAGTTAGAAATTCATGGAGGAGGAAAGGGAAAGGTACTGGAGGAAGATCTTACCAGAGAGAATACCACCGGCGATGGAGATGGACACCGGAGAAGGACGTTGCCGTCCCCGATCTCGCACCGAATCGTTGCAGTGCCCAATTCCCCTCATGGTCACTACTGCATGACGAGGGAAAGGGGGGTACTCCACGTACGAGAGAGGGGAGTGGACCTCCCGATCATCCCTCTGGCACCGTCGCCATCGCTGTCGCCGCCTCAGCAATCATTGCCGGAGAGGATGGTCCGGGGTGAGAGGAACCGTGTCGAGCCCACCCGCCGGTCGCTTAACTGCTCATAGGTCATAGCTAATTAGAAAAAAACAAATAGGTACGGGGAGAATTGCTTAACCACTGCCATAAAGGTAAATTTACGGCAGTGCAACAGAATTTTATATCGGTCGAGATTTGCTTAACCAGAACATGCCTCGGTCGATGGACTTTTTTTGCGAGGAGCTCGGTCGATGGACTGGGGTGAAGAATAGCTTATTCTTCACCCTGGGTCACTAATAGAGTTTCTATATATATATATATATATGTTTATCCTGTCAATCTCATCGCAGACGGTTAGTAATATGTATTCGACAGAGATCTTCTACATTATCACCAATAGGTTGGTTTGTTGAACGGTGTGCCCTGACGAGCACACAATTCACAAAAAAAGACCATATGGGCTGTCTATAATGATCGCACACAATTCTGATCACCGACCTATTTGCCGGGTATCACACACATCTTGTTACGCCGAATCATTTGTGTTCACCTCACTCATCGCAAACGGTTCATCGGAGTGAACTATATGCCATATATTGCACACACCTTGATCTGGCTTCCTGTTTCTATTGTTCTGTTTCATCGCAAACAGTTCGTACAGATCAACCGTATGCCCCTCATCGCACAAGCAACTATAATCTGAACCGTGTTTGATGTATCATTCATCGCAAACGTTTTGCATCATTTCTGACGGTTTTCATACAACACCGTTTGCGATTATTGCATCACACACAGTTTCTTGAAGGGTCTCTGGTCGTAGTGTCGCGTTAGCAGCATCCCACAGTAGTGACCGTATTTGATCGCTCGCCCGTCGCACGCGACCTCATTTTACCGAGTGTGCGTGCCAGTAGGGCCTATCCCCGACGGTTTTCAGGTTGTGTGGGAAGGACCCCCCCCCCTATCACACACACTCACTGGGCGACGGTTCAGAACGCCGTCCCGGAAAGGGGTTAAAAACCATTTGTATAGCACCTCGATGTACTAGTGAAGGGAAAACCTTCTTCTTAGCTTCATCTCCGGATAAACCTGCAAACTTAAATAATCCACAAATTTCATCCACATATATCAAGTGCATATCAGGATGTTCAGCTCCATCTCCTGCATAAGGATTAGCTAGTAGTTGTTCTATCACACCCAAAGGAATTTCATAACGGATATTTTTAGTAGGTGCAATAGGTTGAGGGGCAACTAATTGTGGTTCCGGTTGAGGTGAAGATACCATGAACAAACCCCCCAAAGGATTGTTCTCCATAGTAACAAGTAACAATAAATTTCAGCACGTAGTAATAATTTTTCCTTACCAAGAGCGCTTCACTCCCCGGCAATGGTGCCATAAAAGAGGCTTGATGACCCACAAGTATAGGGGAACAATCGTAGTCCTTTCGATAAGCAAGAGTGTCGAACCCAATGAGGAGCAGAAGGAAATGACAAGTGATCTTCAGCAAGGTAATCTCTGCAAGCACTGAAATTGTCGGTAACGGGTAGTTTGATAGCAAGATAATTTGTAACGATCAAGTAATGGTAACGGTAAATAAAGTGCAGCAAGGTAGCCCAATCCTTTTGAGGCAAAGGACATGCCAAAACAGTCTCTTATAATAAGCAAAGCGTTGTTGAGGGTACACATGAATTTCATCTAGTCACTTTCATCATGTTGATTTGATTCATGTTCGCTACTTTGATAATTTGATATGTGGGTGGACCGGTGCTTTGGTGTTGTTCTTACTTGAACAAACCTCCTACTTATGATTAACCCCCTTACAAGCATCTGCAACTATGAGAAAAGCATTAAGATAAAATCTAACCATAGCATTAAACTTTTGGATCCAAATCAGTCCCTTATGAAGCAGCGCATAAACTAGGGATTAAGCTTTTGTCACTCTAGCAACCCATCTTCTAGTAACTACTCCACAATGTATTCCCTTAGGCCCTAATAAGGTGAAGTGCCATGTAGTCGACGTTCACATGACACCACTAAGGGAAACACAACATACGTATCATCAAAATATCGAACAGATATCAAGTTCACATGATTACTTGCAACATGACTTCTCCCGTGACCTCAAGAACAAAAGTAACTACTCACAAATGATAATCATGCTCAGGATCGGAGGGGTGTTAAATAGCATAATGTATCTGAACATATAATCTTCCACCAAATAAACCATACAGTAATCAACTACAAGATGTAATCAACAGTACTAGTCACCCACAAGTACCAATCTAAGGTTCCGGTATAAAGATTGAACACAAGAGATGAACTAGGGTTTGAGAGGAGATGGTGTTGTTGAAGATGTTGATGGAGATTGCCCTCCCCAAGATGGGAGAGTTGTTGTTGATGATGACGACGATGATTTCCCCCTCCGGGAGGGAAGTTCCCCCGGCGGAATCGCTCCGCCGGAGGGCAAAAGTGCTCCTGCCCAAGTTCCGCCTCAAGACGGCGACGCTTCGTCCTGAAATTCCCCTCCTGATTTTTTCTAGGTCAAAATGACCTATATACCAGAAGATGGGCACCGAAGGTGGCCCGAGGAGGGCACAACCCATCAGGGCGCACCTGGGGGCCCTAGCGCGCCCAGGTGGGTTGTGCCCACCCGGTGGCCACCCTTTGGTAGTTATTTGCTCCAATAATTCTTAAATATTCCATAAAAAATCTCCGTGAAGTTTCAGCTTATTTGGAGATGTGCAGAATAGGTAACTCCGACGTAGCTTTTTTAGGTCCAGAATTTCAGCTGCCGGCATTCTCCCTCTTTGTGTAAACCTTGCATATTATGAGAGAAAATGCATTAGAAATACTCCAAAAAGCATTATTATGCATAAAAACATTATAAATATCATTAGGAAAACATGATGCAAAATGGACGTGCCACTTCACCTAAGGGTTGTGAGCATACAACACTCTTAAATGGTGCTCATGCTTCCTCAAACTGCATGTGTATGATGCATATGTTCTCATCATAAACTTAATCTCTGAATTTCTTTTAAAATTCTACGCTAGGTGTCGCTGATGCGGCTTGAAACTGCCTCGGTATTTCCCCAAAGAGGAAGGGATGATGCAGTACAGCTACGGTAGGTATTTCCCTCAGTTATGAAACCAAGGTATCAATTTAGTAGGAGAACCAAGCAACACTATGTAAACGGTACCTGCACACAAAGAACAAATCCTCGCAACCCAACGCGTAAGAGGCGTTGTCAATCCCTCCTGGTAAAATGATAGACCGGTTTGTATAATTTTGGATAAATAGATCTTGCAAAAACACAAAAATAGAATAAAGAAAGAAAAAACGCGGCAAGGTATTTTTGTGTTTTACAAATAATAGATCTGAAAACAAATGTGAATAAAAATAGATCTGAAAGCAATATGATAAAAGATAGACCCGGGGGCCGTAGATTTCACTAGTGGCTTCTCTCGAGAAAATAGCATACGGTGGGTAAACAAATTACTGTTGGGCAATTGATAGAAGATCGAATAATTATGACGATATCCAAGGCAATGATCATTATATGGGCATCACGTCCAAGATTAGTAGACTGACTCCTGCCTGCATCTACTACTATAACTCCACACATCAACCGCTATCCAGCATGCATCTAATGTATTAAGTTCCTGGATAAATGGAGTAATGCAATAAGAACGATGACATGATGTAGAAAATATCTATTCGTGTAGGAATATACCCCATATTGTTATCCTTAATAGCAAGGATACATGCGTGCCTTGCTGCCCCTTCTGTCACCGGAAGAGGACACCGCAAGATCGAACCCATCACAAAGCACCTTTTCCCATGGCAAGAAAAATCGGTCTAGTTGGTCTAACTAAACCAAAGATTCGAAAAATAAATACGAGGCTATAAATAATCATGCATATAAGAGATCAAAGAAGACTCAAAAAATATTCATGGATACAGATCTGATCATAAAATCAAAGTTCATCGGATCCCAACAAACACATCGCAAAAAGGTTTACATCAAATAGATCTCCAAGAGACCATTGTATTGAGAAGCAAAAAGAGAGAAGAAACCATCTAGCTACTGCCTACGGACCCTTAGGTCTATGGTGGACTACTCATGCATCATCGGAGAGGCACCAATGAGGATGATGAACCCCTCCGTGATGGTGTTAGATTGGATCTCGTGGTTCTGGAACATGCGGCGGCTGGAATTGTGTTTCGTCGACTCCCCTAAGTTTTCTGAAATATTTGGGAATTTATAGGGCGAAGAGGTAGTGCAGGAGACCTCCGCGGGGCCCACAACCCACATGGGCGCGCCCAGGTGTCTTGTGGTCCCCATAGGGATCCCCTCTGGTGCTTTCTTGGCCCCCAAGGTGTCTTGTGGTCCAAAAAAGTCTCCAAAAAGTTTCGCTGCGTTTGGACTCCGTTTGGTACTAATATTCTGCGAAGCAAAAAATAGCAACTGGCACTGGGCACTATGTCAATAGGTTAGTCCCAAAAATGATATAAAGTTGTTATAAAATGATTGTAAAACATCCAAGAATGATAATATAACATCATGGAACAATAAAAAAATTATAGATACGTTGGAGACGTATCAGTCGCATACATTCTATATGCTCCGCTCCAGGGAATACAATTCCTACTGCAGTCTCTAAACCCTTGCAAGCATCTTTGTGTATAGCTAAACCTAGAGGTGTACCTATAATGTTGCGCAACTGCTGCATAAACTAGACCTAACTTTCCTCGGACTCTGCCTCCAACACACCAAATGCAACCGCATAGCATGCTAGTTTCCATTCTAACCGCCAGCCGAAAAGCAAGCACATGATCAATCCTATTCGGTCGACATAAAGGATGAAAAATTCAGCAACCCAAATTGGTATGATTCAAGCGACCAGTGGTCAAATACTGCCTAATTTACGAGTTTGCTCATCAAATTGAGGGGAAACGACGCTTACCCATATGGAATCTATGAATTATCCGCCTTCGATTCGGCCCAATCATCTGCACGGTCGATGGGCCATAGGGCGTCCTCCCCCGACATCGCTTCTTAATCCCAGATTTGGGGGGGGGTTGATGTGGCAGAGGCGTGGCGTCGCCGATGAACGAAATAGGGTTAGATGGTGGAGGGCACAACATCGTCAACGGAGGAGGAGGCGGGACGGGGCGATGGGGGAGTGGCTCGATCTGTTTTAGACAAGCTGCTCTGACGTGTCTCCTTGCGGCCCCACTCGTCAGCACATAGCGGTCAAAAGAGGACCCGGCCCTAAGCGGCCCACTCGTTAGCACTTAACGATGAAGCCATTGACCCGACGGCAAACTTCCAGTTTGACCATTTATGAGAGTTTCAAATAAGAGGGTGGGGAAAAGTGAGCAAAAGTGTATAGCGTGGGGACAATTGAGCACAATTAAGGAATCAAGGGCACTATCATAAAAAACCTTATATTAAAGAATTTATTGAGAGAATGTCTGCTGCCCTATAAGAAACTAATATTTTGCAGACTTGCATGAAAGAAGAAATTGATGAAACTGCCAACTCATTAGATGAAAAAGACGAGGAGAAGAGCAAAGAACAAAAGAAGGAAGAGCAGATTAACACCCTGCCTGTCGTGGTTTTGTCACGGCAGTTGTCCTAGAGAAAGGACTTAGTCGTGGAGCCATCGCTACGGGTTAGCTTGAAGCGGTTAAAGCGGACACAAGGACGCAAGAGAGTTTATACTAGTTCGGCCCCTTCAATGAAGGTAAAAGCCTACGTCTAGTTGTGATGGAATTGATGGGTGTTTCGATGACTAGGGAGCAAATAAGCTTCGCCTATGTCTCGAGTTGTTGTCTCTCCTTCAACCGCCGCCGGGTTGTCCCCTTATATACACGGGGACGCCCGTCGGTTCACAGAGTCCCGATACCGGCTCATAGATGCGTCCGGTTCGGTCTCCACTATTCCTAACCTATAACACAAGTTACATACCGACGCCGGTTTATAGCTATAGGCCTTAAACCGATTATGGGCCTTTAGCCCTCATCTGCCCTCATGGGCTTTTATCACACTCAACTACTGATGAAGTTAACCCGGCTTGTCCTGGCCGGTTTACGCCCAGTAGTAATATCCCCAACATTAGGCCCCAAATTGATTTGAACAGGTTCATGTCAATCCTTAGCAAAAATCTTCATCTTCAACATCTGCTTGTATTTTGTTGAACCGCTGTGATGTCATCTTCTCTGCTCGCGGTAGACCGGTGTGATGTCATTGGTTATAAAGAACCTTATCCTATTAACAAGCCTGCGACAATTAAGGCCACAACTTTATTTCCAACCTCGCGGCTCCTTGATTCTCGCGCCTGACATATCCCTTTCTTTATAAATAGGACCAAAGGGTCATTTCCTTTCTCTTTCCCTCCGACCCCTTCTGCTTCATCTTCCTTGCGTCGCCCAGCTTCGGAGCTCCGCCGCCACCGTCGACCTCTGCATCAACCTTGGCCGCTGCATCAACCTGAGCACACCAGAGCATCGCGGCGACCTTCCGCTTCTTCCTCAGCTTCGGTAAATCTTCTTTCCTTTCCCCCGCAGATCTGTTCTAGGGTTTCCTTGTTCGTCGAAGTTCATCGAGACTCTGGCGCTGTTCTTCCTTTGTTTCTTCTTTAGCCCATGAATAAAACTTCAAACCTGATGTATTCTCCGTAATGGCTTATCTTCTGTTACCAAAGCAAACCTTTATGCGCATAAAACACTGATCTGGTCCCTTGTGAATTGCTTTGAGATCAATCTTTTAGGTCTAAATCCTTTTATTTTCCTGTCTTACGGTAGATCCAAAATTTCACTGCGACCTTATGAAATCTGTTTTTACCTTAGTCATTCTTGCCTTAGATTTGTATCCTCTTTACCACATAGGCGGTTCACCTTTGAAAAAGCAATCTATCATATATCATTAGTCCCCTTGTCGAACCGCCGGGATGCTGTTGCTTCATAAACTCCAGTTTAGATAGATCTGCTTCCGGTTTAACATTGCACATATCAATGTACTTTGTAGATTTCATCATGGCCAAGCAAGTGTATGAGTGCAATTGGGTCCCTTCTCGCGTCAAAGACACCGTCCATTGGAGGGCTCCTGGCAAAGAATGCCCCCCACACCTCGAGAAGGAGAGGTTGTTGTTTTCGTAGACCACTTAGCCCGGGGTTTTAAACCGCCCGGTTCTAAATTCTACCGGGATGTTCTAGCTGATTTCCAACTCCATCCGCAAGACACTGGCCCCAACTCTGTTACAAATATGTGCCACTTCCAAGTGCTCTGTGAGGTGTTCTTTCAAGAGGAGCCCACGGTGGAATTATTCAGAGATCTTTTCCATCTAAACCGCCATACTGAGTTTACTGATGGCTCTAATACGGAGTTGGGTGGCATGGCTATTCAAAAAAGGAAAGAGGTCACCTACCCTCACGCCAAGCTGCACAGTCACCCCAAGGAGTTGAATCAGACATGGTTCTACTGCAAAGACACCTCCCCTGCTGGTGAGAATCCCTTGCCTGGCTTTCGTCCGGAGCGGCTCAGCAATACCCATCCTTTTCCTCAACGATTGACTGCCCAGGAGAGAAGCAAATATGCTCCTCAGCTATCAAAACTCAGGGCCTTTATGGCCAACGGTTTAACAGGGGTTGACCTTGCTCGCTGTTGGATATCATGGAGCATACTGCCCCTTAGTCAGCGCTCCGGTTTGATGTGCGAATATACTGATAGTGTGGATGACCCACTGCGACATTCAAGACTCCAGCTTTCCGGTGAAGAAATCACAGAGGCTGTGCGTAAGATACTGAATGAACCGGAGCACATCTGCACTAGAACCGGCCTGCTTCCCTTCTGTGCCACCAACAAACCGCCAGCTATAAGAGTTTGATTTTTCTCTTTGCTGAATCTATTATTGATATGTCTGGTCATTGTTTTTAATATTAGTGTCTGCATAACCAGGGCGATGATCCATTTTGGAGCAAAAAGCTGCCGCAGGAGAAACCAGAGAAAACAGATAAACCGAAAAGAGCAACCCGGCAAAAAACTAAAGCTGTGAAGAAGACTGCCCACCGGAAAAGAACCACTGCATCTTCTAATCCGGCCCTTGATGACGAGGTGGATAATCCGGACTTTGAAGTAGAGCTTGACTCACTTGGTTTATTTTTCATGCATCTTATTGATGATGATATTTGTCAGGATGATGCCGAAGCCAGCCATGCGGATGTTGCAGAGGTAATTATTCTCTCTTCCGATTCAGAAACTTTGCCTTCACAAAAAATCCGTCAGGCAAACCAGAAAGTTAAATTTTCTCATCCTCTTGCTTATTTGGATCCTAAACTTCTTATGAAGACTCAACAACACGAAGCTCGCCGCACCACCCGGCACAGCGGCCAGGTAGTTACCTCCGCCGGTTTACCGAACAGTCCGGTTCGGAAACGTCATTCCGAGGTCTCTAATTCGCTTGTCAGTGCTTGTCCTAAAGCGGTTTGCTTTCGTCAACCTCTTAATCCGTTTGACTCTGATTATCAGGTTATTTCCCACTCATCTTCTGGCGAGTCGTCACCTACTCAGCTCCCACCGCTCAAAACGGTGCTTGGGTAAGCTATATTTATTGTGATGTTTGTAGTATATTGCCTTAGAACATATGCTGTATTTAATTTTGTTATTCTTCTCAGGGCCAAACCCAGGCCGAGCAAGAAGGCCCGCCTGGATAAAGCGGCCGAAGAAGATGTCATTGTTGAACCAGGCACCACACCCAATCTTGAAGCGGCTATTCCTGAGGATATTCCCAATGATCCACCGCAGCCAGATGATGATCTTACTGCTGAGGAAATACCTACTGATATCTCAGGTCCTATTCATCAGCCCACAGGTTCCCTCCGGGTTGAAAGCTCCACCGGTCCCGCAAAACCTACTGATAAGCCCACAGCTCCAGTGCAAACCGGCGGTACCGATGATGATGAAATTGTCATTACTGGCACTGGCCATACTGAGCCAAGCAATCCTGTCGCTTTATCCAAACATTCCGCCAAGGAAGAATTAGCTGCTTTTGGCAAAGGCAAGTGGAATGCTGATCTGACGGCTTACGCTGCTCTGAACGCCCAAGATATCCATTCCGGCTATCTGAATCGGCTGTATACCAGCCGTGACTATGAAGCCGGTCTGGTTAATATGATGAAGGATAAATATGAGGTAACTTCCATATGCTCCTTCCTGCTTGCATGCTTTCATTCTTGCTGACTCTCATAGCCCCTAAGGGCCGATTTGAAATATTCTTTCAAACCGGGACTTAATAATATGAATCTTGATGCTTTGAAATTTGCTGATATAGTCCCCAAGGGCCGGTTCAACTTAGCGTAGTTAAACCGGTACTTTAAGTATTTGAAACTGCCGCATCAGAATACATATGATCAAATAGCCATTAGCCCCCAAGTGCCAAGTTGAATACTTGTATTGAGCTTGGGACTTTGTAAACAATTAAAAGATGAAGATCGAATATGCATTAGCCCCCAAGTGCTAAGCGCATAACTTGTTATGTGGTTGGTACTTGAATCCTTCTACCGATTTGTTGAAACATATATCTGTATGCCTGCAGGCGGAGCTAAAGGCGAAAGAAAGCCAAGTCATCGATCTGCGAGAAAACCTGAAAACCCAACAGGCTGAAACCTCCAAGGCAAAAGAGGAATTGGCCAGTGCCTTAAGCGCCATGGAACAACTTAAGGAGAACTTCAAGAAGAAACGGGCGGATTGGGCCACTGAAAAATCCGCTTTGATCAAACGAGCAGAGGATGCCAAGGCTGCACTGAAACCAGTGACAGATGAACTGACCAGCATAAAGCGGCACGTTCATGCCATGACCACTGCTATCTTTGGTAAGCCAGCTTGCCTTCTGAATTGATTCTGCCTTCTTACAGAGTCGCCGGTTTATTAACCTTTTATGGTATTTCAGGGACACGCATTGGTCACTTGGGGTCAGATGTGCGGAAGAAATTGAAAGCCGCCTATACCTTGGTTGAACAATTGTATACTGGTGCCCAGCGGATCATCTGTACCGCGTCTCATAACAAACCGGCGCCCACTTTGATTCAAGATACTTTGATGAAACTGTCAGTGCTTCCTGCCCGGGTTGAAGAGCTGAAGAAATCTGCTGCTCGAACCGGTGCAATCAATGCTTTAATCCGGGCAAAAGCCTGGGTGCCGGATTTTGATCCTATTAAAGCGGCTCAGGGTTATCCCAGTTTGAAGGAAGACGGGTCAGAATTTGGTGAAGCGGATCTGCGAGCCATAAACCGAGAGGTACGTCCGCTAGCTTGTCAACTGGCTGAGGAAGCAGATTTGTCTCATTATCAAGCCCAATATGACAGTCAGAACAAGTGAATAGCTGCACCAATCCATGAATCGGAAAACCTGATCCCTCCAATCCGTAAGCATACTTACGCTCCCGATATTGACCCGTCTTCGCTAATCCATGACGAAGCTGTTTTTCAAGCATTGATGGGAATTGACTGGACAACTGTGGATTTCCAGCCACTGGATAGAGAAACGGAAGCTGAAGCGGTGCAGGATGACCCACAACCATCAGGCCAGGCTGGTGGCCAAGCTTAAACCAGAAGCCGGTTTTAAAACCGTCTCTCCTTTGTGAAAAACAATTATGTTATTATGGGCACCATGCTGCCTTGTAATAGGCTAGCTGATACCTTTGATGTTGATATGCCTTCACGCATAACTTGTTCTTCCTGTGGTAATGAACTTTCTAAAATGCTTTCTGAAATAAGAAATTCGTTAAGTGCTACCGCGGTTGTACCGTCAGGTGGAATATGATGTTTGTATATATAAAGTCAAAACATCCAAAACAAAATTTTAAGTATATGATCAATTTTTTTTTGAGATACATAATACCTGCCACCATTGCACATCCCATTTCAGAACCTCCGTACACTCTGCCATGGCCGCAGCTGCCGCCACCGGGTGACGCCGAACACCACCCGACACAACTTAAAACCGCTAGATCCGATGACTGACAAGACAAAGAGGCCACCTGCTTCCCAAGTTCCCAGCATCATTGATTGGAACACTATCGATGGGGAAGAAACAAAGCCAAATTATTCTGACATGACATCGATCCCGCCACCGATGCGCCACCTCTGTGAAGAACAAAGCCCAGCCTAACTACTCGCCGGAGCAACAACGCCGGGGTCCCCTGCGCCTCTCGTCGCTGGAGCGATTGCCGGAGGGGTAGAGGACCCACGGCCGCGCCAACGGAGATGGGGGCAAAACGATGGCCTCCCAGATCACCTTTCCAAGGGATGAGAAGGGAACGTGGGGCGAACGGTTCAGGGATGAGTATGAATGGGTGCGATGCTGCCATGAGCCAAAACACAGTGATTTTGGCCTCGCATCACCTCCGGGAGCAAAGATGACCCAAGAGCCAGTCTGTACACTACTACGTGGAATCGTTGAGATTCGCACAATCCGTCCGAAAATTCCACGGACCCGTTCGGTCCCAGTGGGAATAGGGAACACCCTCCCCTGACTCGAACGCTAGAAGCCTAGAACCTTCCGGTCACCGACTCTTGCGGTGGCGGTCCACGAGGACCCCCCACCCGGTATCACACAGCGCCCCCACCGCACGCAACGAATCCACGCCGTCCGCCACCCCTACCCCGTGGCGCCCTCCGCCGTTAAATCCCTCGCGTCCGCGGCCGATTTGCTTCTTCTTCTCCTCTCTTTCTTCTCTCTCCGAGCAAGGGAAGGAAGGTAAGAGGGAAAAAAAAACTCGCAAAGCTCACGCGCACACGGCAGAACCCAATCGCAGCCCACGCCCCCTGACCCGACCGGATCGAGCCTCGGCCGAGGGCATGGGCGGAGCAGGCGACGGCGAGGGGGCCGGGAGCGAGTCCCCGCCCTCGGGGGCGCGGGCGACGCTCAACATCCGGTGCGCCAACGGCGCCAAGTTCACCCTTCAGGCGGACCTGGGCGAGACGGTCGGGGCGTTCAAGGAGGCCGTGGCCGCCAGCTGCGACGTGCCGGCGCCGCAGCAGCGCCTGATCTACAAGGGCCGGATCCTCAAGGACGAGCAAACCCTAGAAAGCTACGGTGCGTGCACACCACATGGATACGGGGAATAGGGTCGCGGTTTGGCTTCGGTGGGGTCGAATTGGCCGGCCCCGTGCGTGAATTGCAAATTTGCAATGCCCGTTTGTTGGTTGGGAGCGTGCTGGTGTGGATCAGATGCAACGGTATGCTTATGTGCCGCGTTAGCCGATACTACACGGGTGACTGGTTGATGCCGGTAGAGAGTGCGGTGTGTTAGTGATAACGGATACCGTTGGCGTACATGTTTTATATAGCATAGAAGAAGGTGAAGCTGAAGGAAGCTTCCCTTGTCGCGGCATGAATTTAATTCCAAGCGTTACGGATTTTAGCTTCCGTTACTTGTGCATGTATCATTACATAGCTACAGGTGAAATCTAAAGAGATTTACTGGATTTGCTTGAGGTGGAGTGGGGAATTAGTATGTTAGCTTAAGGATCATCATAAGGAAGTTCCAGTATTTTTGTGTGTGAATTTTGGCATAGTGTTTGATTATTGACTGTAGTTTGTAGAGTAGTAAATTTGTGTCAATTGATTGTTCAGTGTGTAAAATTTATGGTACTCTGGGGAAGTATGTAAAATTTGTTGATGTATTTTTAGTAAGTCACTGTATTCTGGTAAACTGACAAAGCCTTCTGTGGAGTTTATAGTTGAATCCTAATGAAAATGCATAATGTTTTTTGTTCCTAAATGGTCGACTTCTTATTTTACAAAATAGTGTCGTACAACCACAGTCACTGGAGTTATGGCATGTTTCCGTATTTTTTGACTATTATATTTCAGAATCACACACACATAGGGCACTAATGCTACACTTCGTGTTGGGAAAATGCAGGGAACAGTCTGCAAAAGACTGGCAGATGCTACATGCCTACATGCCCTTGCATGGAGCAAATGCTTTCCAATGAATTTGTTGCATCACTAACACTTTTCATGAAAAAACATTAAATTCCATCTTTGGATTTTATTTATTTATTTTGGGAGAAAACTGGTAATTCTTGTATGAGTCTGTAACAGTTGGCTTCTTCTGTTCCAAAATGTAATTATTTGGTTGGTTATTAGCAAATTATTTTATGATGAGATGAACGATGATTTGCGGTATAGTAGCAAGTTGCACTATCTTACTATATTACAAACTCCTGTATATGGTTTTGGCACATGCAAGGATGCAAATGCATTCGTTCTTTCTATGGTAATGTTGACCTGTCATTTAGATCTCTGTGTTATTAAGCATTTTTCTATGCTACTTGTATTTTCCAGGTGTTGAGACAGATCACACCATTCACTTGGTGCGAGGCGTTGCCCAACCAGCAGCATCAGGAGCACCTGCTGCATCAAGCCCCCAAGCTTCAACTACTCCTACCAGTGGCCCTGCAGGTGGTCTTGGAGGCTTATTTCCAGGCCTTGGTGCTACTGGAGCTGCTAGTGGCAGGCCAGCAGGTTTATTTGGGGCTGGACTTCCGGAATTAGATCAAATGCAGCAACAGTTGAGCCAGAATCCCAACCTTATGAGGGAGATAATGAACATGCCAATGATGCAGAGTCTCATGAATAACCCTGATCTAATACGCAATATGATTATGAATAATCCACAAATGCGTGATATTATTGATCGGAATCCAGATCTTGCCCATGTCCTCAATGACCCTAGTGTTCTCCGCCAGACCCTTGAAGCTGCAAGAAACCCTGAAATTATGAGGGAGATGATGCGGAACACAGACAGAGCAATGAGCAACATTGAAGCTTCCCCTGAAGGGTTTAATATGCTCCGGCGTATGTATGAAACTGTACAGGAGCCTTTTCTTAATGCAACAACAATGGGAGGGGGTGGGGAAGGCACCCCGGCCTCTAACCCGTTTGCAGCTCTTCTTGGAAATCAGGGGCCTAACCAAGCCGGCAATGCTGCTACAAATGCTCCAATTACCGGCCCAGAGTCCACAACAGGAACCCCTGTTCCAAATACTAATCCACTTCCAAACCCCTGGAGCAACAATGGTAGGTTCTAGTTATTTAGAGTTTTTTGTTTGTTTTGTTGTTGAATGTTGATAATTACATGTGGTAGTATTTTTATTCTCACTGCTGCTGATAATTGCCTGTGATACAATTTTATTTTCCCAGCTGGGGGTGCGCAAGGAACACCACGGTCAGGTCCTGCTGCTAGTACCAGGGCTGGTGCAACTGGTGGCCCAGGAGGGCTGGGTTCAGCAGATTTGAGCAGCCTGCTCGGTGGTCTTGGTGGGAATGCAAGAACTGGTGCTGCAGGTGGTCTAGGAGGGTTGGGTTCAGCAGATTTGGGGAGTATGCTTGGTGGTCCACCTGATGCTGCTCTTTTGAGTCAGATGCTGCAAAACCCTGCTATGATGCAGATGATGCAGAACATTATGTCTGACCCACAGTCAATGAACCAGGTCCAATATTTTTCAAAACTAGTTCCTTTATGATTTTTGGAGATGAACTTGGATCATTCTGTAACATTTGCTTGTCCCACAGTTGCTTAGCATGAACCCAAATGCACGTAGCCTGATGGAGTCAAACACTCAGTTGAGGGATATGTTCCAAAACCCAGACTTTCTTCGCCAGATGGCATCCCCAGAGGCTTTGCAGGTAAAATCTGTTGCGATGCAAGTTAACAACTGTTCTCGTATTTTATTTTATGATAATTTGTATTTGTTCTGCGCAGCAATTACTCTCATTCCAGCAGACACTGTCATCACAGCTTGGCCAAAATCAACCTAGCCAGTGAGTAACTCTAATTCAATAGCATCATTGTATCACCCCTTTTTTTATGAAATTAAATGAAATGGAGATTATGAAGTGCAGTTATGTTCATTTTTTGAGGGTGCAATTATGCGTTTGCTGAGTCATCTTTTTTTCTTTCAGGGCTGGTAACCTAGGAGGCAATGGCACAGGTAATTGTTCTTGATTATTATGTTCTTTATGCACAATCTCTTCTTCCTTGATATGGATTACGATGTCAGGTTTGATGTGAATGCTCCAGAGTTCTCTTATGTTGTTTGTAGTTGATCTCCTGTGTTCCCGCAAAAAAAAAACATCTCCTGTGGCAAGAGTTGCTTTTCTATACACACTCTGCTTGGTTCATGTTCATAAAGTTTCTGCTCCGTGATTTGTTAGGGTATACTGTTGTGGCATTAGAATCATTACCTGTCATTGATAACTCGAAACTACTAAGGCGATTTTCTTTTTTGCAAGATAATTACTGAATTAAACATTAGAAGTTAGAAATTCACAGAATCATTTGGCCTACAGTCAATTATCGATGCGTTCCTGATTCTGAATCATGTGATACGTTTCTTCAAATGGAAATGGGTTGCCTCTGACCAAAATACTGTTCCACTCATTTGGATTTGTTAACTGAAAAATAGATTGTAGTTACATGCACCTTGATACCACCGCTATTGAGCCATTTTTATTTGTAATGTCTCTGATCTACTGTCCAGCTGCTTTGCGGTGCTACCTGGATATTGAACAGAATTTGTACGTAGTCTTGACTGCAGAGTGCTCAGTTCTGAAGCAAAACTAGATGTGCAGTGCAGAGATCTTAAGTTCTGTCTAGATAAACACATTTTATCAACAAATACAGGCACGCGGGGAAATGTTGGTCTGGACACCTTGATGGGCATGCTTAGTGGGCTTGGTGCTGGAGGTGGCTTAGGTGTACCAAATGCCTCCAATGGTTTGTATACGCTGCCGTCTTGAGAATTTGCCTGCTCTTATTGCGTTCCGTCAGCTGATATTAGTTTCCCTGTTCTCAAAATTTCAGTGCCACCGGAGGAACTCTATGCAACGCAACTTGGCCAGCTCCAAGAAATGGGGTTCTTTGACACCGCAGAGAATATTCGGGCATTGATGGCCACTTCTGGGAACGTACATGCTGCTGTGGAGCGCCTTCTCGGGAACTTTGGCCAGTAGATAAAACGAGCCAGATGCTGCCCGTAATCTCCCTGTTTTAGCCAACAGGCAGTGTCCGTCTACAGTAAAAAAGACGGAATAATACAGTTAACTTTTTCCCGTACATGGTCGTCATGCCTTTGTTTTTTCTGTGTTGTATTGACAATTTGGATTGATGTACATACATATCAGATGATCCGGTGTTACCGCAAAGAATGTGGCTCTAGTTTTCCAAGTGTCAAGTCGACCCATCTTTTTTCTGAGATGCACACACAATAGAAACCCCAACAATGTAGGTGCACGTTTTTTGCTCAGTTTTTTTTAATCTTTTTCCCACATGCGGTAGAAGAGTAGGAAAGCTGTGATCGTCTTGGTTTAAAGATGAGTGGGTTAATAATTTTTTGCAGATGCTAATTTCCCGTGTGAAGAAAATTGCACAAACCATCACCTATTGGGGTCAAATTTATTTGTATAGAAAACCTATTCTTTGCGTTTGTTGCACAAAACACCACCTAATCTGCTGCAATCTTTATCTTTATCTTTACCTAATATTAAAAGAAGAATTGTTTCTTCAGTTCTTTTCGTTCATGGTGGGACCCATATAATTTTCGTATTTCTCAGGCTTCGTACGTCGCAGGCGTTTCCTCATGTGGGCGTTCTCCTGATTCATTGAGGACACAAAGTTTCAGCTAAAGATATGGTTTTCTAAATATGTAATAAGTATGTGTTGTTGAAGTGCGAATTCGGTAGCACATGAATTTGCTAGTGTGGGGCGTCTGTACCCTGCAAACCACTGTGTAGAGTATGAGTCTGATGTTTCAGCCCATGTAGCTGCTTGTGTCGCGGGTGATTTACCCAGACACCATTAAGTAATAAAGCTATGCTTTGCCCAAAAAAAAATTTACAGGACACACAGAGCCTCAATGGGCTGGCCCATTAGTATACAAAACAGTCCGCGCCAGTAAAATAATTTCCAAGGAAAAATACTGTGATGGGAGGAATTAAACCCAGCCCGCTCACACTACAACACTCAAATGCTAACCACTAGACTAAACAAGACTAGGTGTTTAATTAGAACCACAAAATTTAAAATTAAGTACACAGTCGTGCCAGATATTGAGAGGAATATATATTTTTTAAGTGAATAAGTTTTAGAATGTGAATTTTTTGAAAGTTGTTAATAAATTTTTTAAAGCCAAACATTGTTTAAAGAACAATATTTGTCTTTTTATTTTTTTTTCTAAACCTGGGTATTTTTTAAAACACAAACAATTTTTTAAAAGTAGGATGTACTGTTGTCATTATTTCTGGAATTTGCAAACATTTTAAAAACACAAATATTTTTTGAACATTAAATTTGAAAAGGCAAACATTTTAATAAACATGTTTTTTTAAACTGGGAGGTACTATAGCTAAATTGTTTTAATCTATACCTATATTAATAAAACTTGGCAAAATTTTAAAATATGCCCACATGATGCTTTGTTTTACTTCACTTTATTAAACTAGGGACATGGAAGGAATCTTTTTCTCTGTTGCATCTTCACGTACAACCGTCTCACTTGGTCGAGTGACTCCCGTCAAAATGCATGAGAAGTCCAACCAAGGTTTCATGCATGGTCTATGTGACACAAACTACTCAATTTACATGATGACATGGACATATATTATGTGCAGTGCTTTTCCCTATTATATTAGCCAGATGATAAAAGAACTGGATTCAACACTCTTGATCTTCGTCGGACACGAAGGCGGCTCAACAGTCCAGCTATTGGACCTTGCCAACCTTGATTAGTGATAACTGGTACTGCGACCACCGGTGACGAGGACGGCAAAGACGAAAAACGGAAACGTGTGTCTATTGTTATATTGAAATGGAGGATGTGGACCCGAGGATGAGGTATTAGTCACGTTTACTATGTTATGGGCATGAGGGTGAGGTTTTTAGTCATACTTAATGGGCAAGGGCGTGTGAGGGCTGTTTTCTCCCGTTGCAACGCAAAGGCATGTTTTCTAGTTAGCTCTAATCCATCATTTGATGTGGTTCACATGGTAGGTCCTGCTTGTAAGTGTACATGCAGCGGAAAAAATGCCGCATTAGTCGGCTTGGACTAAAAAAAAATCTAATATCTCCCAAAATATGGTCAAATTGAGTTGAAACTTCCAAATCAATACTTGGGTACACACATATTATTTGTTTTCTTAAAAATATAGAATTATGAAAAAATGATTGAGCCATGAAACTGCCAATATCTCCCAAACATGTCCAAATAAGCTAAACAGTTGTCAAATTGGTAAGGGAACCGATTGGCATCAACCGCACAATCAAGGCGCTACATCAACTACCGTTAGATCAAAATTGTGCATCTCTTGCATGTTTTAATCCGGCTGAGTCTCCCACCCAACATTCATTGTACTCTGCAACATTACCTATGTTGCAGACGTTTCTTCCACAATAATACCTACATTGCAAAAAAGCGAAGACGGAACAAAAAATTCAACATCTCCTCTGTTGCAAAAAAATCTGCCGAAAAAAACTGCAGCAAGACCTCTGTTGCAAAAAAAAAACTGCAACAAGACCTTTGTTGCAGTGGTGGAGGCGTCGCTTGGCCGCTTGATGCGCCAGATCCGACGGCTCGCGACCCGACCAATGTTTTAAAAGGGTCAGTCATATATATATATATGTGTGTGTGTGTGTGTGTGTGTGTGTGTATGATTTACCTATTTCTATTTTTAAATGTTAAGTTATAAACCAATAATTGTAACTAGCAATTAAAATTGTTCATATTGGTAGTTTTATTGGTTGGCTGATGTCATAGGTTTTTCTTTGCCATGTGTGAACTTACAAGCGGAATCTACTCATCAGTAATGATGTCAGTATAGTCAAATGATAGATTAGAGGTTACTGCAATGGGTTACACCAATAGATGGTACATGTGGGTTGGAGGTAGGGAATGAAACGGACGATGTCCTTTGATAGTAGAGATGAAGACACCGCTAGGTCCTCTTTGATTTGTAGGAATCTCAAAACGTAGGAATAGAAAAATACAGGATCGGAGTGGTATGCCCACTTGAATATTATAAGATTAGCCTACAGTGTTTGATGCCATGTAAAATACAAACAAATTATATAAAAAAGGTTGAAATGGACACTAGATTTCTAATTAAATGTACTACACATGATTTCTTAGATTTTTTTCCATAGAATTCAATCCTATGAATCAAATGAACAACGTAGAATTCTTTTCTAAAGATTCCAACCCTCCATAATCCTATGGAATTCATTTGACTCAAAGGTGAAGGACCCATTTGTTCCACGTTTTTGAAGCATGAGTAGTGTTGGAATACAATTGTATGGAGATAGGACTAGTATTTTGTTGAGGAACGCAGTATTTCAAAATTTTATCTACGATCACACAAGATCTATCTAGGAGATGCATAGCAACGAGAGGGAGAGTGTGTCCACGTACCCTCGTAGTCCGAAAGCGAAAGCGTTTAGTAACGCGGTTGATGTAGTCGAACGTCTTCGCGATCCAACCAATCCAAGCACCGAACGTACGACACCTCCACGTTCAACACACGTTCAGCTCGGTGATGTCCCTCGAACTCTTGATCCAGTTAAGCCCGAGGGAGAGTTCCGTCAGCACGACGGTGTGGCGACGGTGATGATGAAGTTTACAGGCGCAGGGCTTCGCCTAAGCACTATGACGATATGACCGAGGTGTGTAACTGTGGAGGGGGGCACTGCACACGGCTAAGAGAAACTTTGGTGTGTCTTTAGGGTGCCCCTCTCCCACGTATATAAAGGGAGGAGGAGAGGAGGCCGACCATAGGGGTGGCACGCCATAGGGAGGAGTCCTACTTGGACTCCTGGTCCAAGTAGGATTCAGCCCCCCTTTCCTATTCCAACTAGGAGGAGGGAAGGGGAAGGAGGGGAGAAGGAAGGAGGGGGCGCCGCCCCCTCCTAGTCCAATTCGGACCATCCCATGGGGGGGGGCGCGGCCACCCCTTGAGGCCCGTCTCTCCTTTCCCCTAATGCCCATTAAGGCCCATTACTCTCCCGGGGGGTTCCGGTAACCTCCCGGTACTCTGGAAAATACCTGAAACACTTCGGAACCATTCCGGTGTCCGAATATAACCTTCCAATACATCGACCTCTATGTCTCGACCATTTTTAGACTCCTCGTCATGTCCGTGATCTCATCCGGGACTCTGAAAAAACTTTGGTACATCAAATCACATAACTCATAATACAAATCGTCATCGAACGTTAAGCATGCGGACCCTACGGGTTCAAGAACTATGTAGACATGACCGAGACACATCTCCGGTCAATAACCAATAGCGGAACCTGGATGCTCATATTGGCTCCTACATATTCTACGAAGATCTTTATCGGCCAAACCGCATAACAACATACGTTGTTCCCTTTGTCATCGGTATGTTACTTGCCCGAGATTCGATCGTCGGTATCATCATACCTAGTTCAATGTCGTTACCGGCTGTTGACACCAGATTTTGACACGGCCAAGAACTTAATTAAGATGGCCTCAAATGGAGAAGTGCTCAAAGTGAGAAAGTTCTGTATCGTCAAAAAGAGAAACTTTCATATTTGGGCCATAGCCATCCGGTCTCATCTCTAAGGCCAAAGTTGTGTTTGAAGTACTCAGATTTTATATTCAGAACACTATTCAGCTTATTACGCCCCCAAGATGGCCTTATATGAGAAATGTTTCTACACGGATTATCTTCGTCTCGTCGAGACGATCGATTTCGATATAAAAACGTCTAAATCGGAGTTCGTATGCAAAAGTTAGAGCCAAAACAGTGTGCTGCATAAGTTTGCCCCGGAAGTTCCGGGCAAAACTTCCGGGGAGGTTCTGGGCTAAACCGAAAGTTTGCACGCGGTGTGCCCCAAAAACTGGAATTTTAACATTGTTTGCAGATTTGCGGGGCCGATTTCAATATCAAGATGACCTCGAATGAAAAAGTGATTAATTGAAGAGTTTTTCTCCATTGCAAGATCTACAACTTTGCTTTTGGGACCATCGTCATCCGAAGTAGTATGCGGCCTGCAGATTCAGTGCAAGAGAGCTACTTGATATAATTTCAGTCCGGAAGTTCCGGGCCAGACCGGAAGTTCCGTCCCTCGTAGTCCGAGTTAGGGTAACTTTTGATGATTTGGACGTGATTTGAGTCCTTTTCTTGTATAGAAAGTCCAGTCGCCTCATATGTATGTAAGGGGTGACGGCCGATTGAACAACACACAATCGATCTATCAATATATCATCTTTTTACCTTTACCTTTATCTCTCTCCCTTGTTCTTCTTCTTCCTCGTTCTTCGTTTATTCTTCGTTTGCAGGGCGGCGAACTTCGAGGCCCTAGGGGCTATCAGGTCGACATAGAGCAGTCCATAGCCGCCGCAAGCCCTGACGGGGTCCCTCCCGGGCGTGTGGGGTTTCGGGTCCTCAAAAGCACCCGCCGGATTGCTTGCGTACCGCGCTTCCGGACGGGTCTCCTTCGACGCGAGCTGCGGTGCATCACCCTCAGCGTTGGAGGTACACGGTGACGTGTTCGTGTGCGAACACACTTTTTGGCGACTCCGCTGGGGACACGTCAATCCGGCGGGTGCTTTTGACGTGAGCCGCGGTGCATCACCCTCGGCGTTGGAGGTACACAGTGACGTGTTCGTGTGTGAACACACTTTTTGGCGACTCTGCTGGGGAAGAAGCTTTGAACAGTCTCCAACCCGTTCTTGCTACGAAGAGATCGTCATCTAGGGTTTGCAATCTACAAAGGTAATATGAATACCCAATTCCCTACTGTAGATGTAAATAATTCATATGATGTTACTAGAGCGTTCAATGATTATACTCTATCGGCCAGCCCTAGTTTTTTCAATAAGGCATCTAATTACATGCATAGGCCGATTCAAAGTAATTTACATGTTTCAACTTCTTATGATACTAGTAACATACCACATATGTATCCTAACTCTCATGCATCGGCAACCCCACAAATCCATATGCCGATGAACAACATGATGGGTTCGGTTAATTAATTTGGAACACCTCATGTTAAAATTTCCAATAGCATAGAAGAAAGTGTTTCACCTTTTTATTCATCGGCAACTAATTTGCAGTATGTGAATCCAACCTTACCGATGGATGGGAGAATTGGCCATGCTACTACTAGCTATTCGGCCAGTTACTCTCAACCATCATATGCTACACCTCATTTTAGTAATTTTTCAGCACCGTATGCAATTGTAGATGTTCATAATTCGGCCCCGCATCTTCATGGTCATAGCCGAATAAGTGAAAATTTTACAGGAACACATGTGCCGTCATCAAATACTGTAGCATATAATGCATACTCTATGCAATTCGAGAATTTCGGCAACACTCACGAATCATTGCCGAAAGAATCTGAAAGTATTGTGCAGCAATCCCTTCCAGAAGCGCTTGTGGCTGCGATAAAAAAGAGCTTGGCACAAAACAAGAAAACTAGTGCTCTTTGCCTTGAACAATATGAAAAGGGGTTGTTTCCTGATTATGCTGCAATAAAGGCTAGAGTTTTGCAAGAAGATGAAACTACATGCATTGATAGAATTGGCGAAAGAGCATATGGTTATACAGCAGTGCATACACCTCCACCTAGTACCGCAGCATATTATACACCCCCTACACAATTGCAAAATTTCGGCAACACTAACACTTCATTGCCGAAAGATTCTAGAAGCGTTGGGGGGCAAACTAATCTAGAGCGGGCTGAGATTGAGAGGGGAGTTAAAGCTTTGCGCGATAGGGTGCAAGTACTTCGCCAAGAGAGAATTGATAGGGAATTAGCTCAAAGAAAAGAAGTGTTGCCAATTGATATAACCGGTGAAAAGAATGATGATTCGGAAACTAAAAGTGCTTCGGTTGAAAAAGCCGAATCAAGTAGTATATATTCCGAATCCATCAAATCCAAAGAGGCAAACATTGTTGAGAAAGGGCATGGGAAGTATAACAAGACAACCATATTTGATTTTTCTGAAGTTAATGGAACCTACTTCCTGCCCTATGAGTTTCGTGCCATAGAAATTGGTGAGCTTCAAGAACAAGAACAAGTAGCCGAAGAAAGTTTGATGGACGAAGATCTTCAAACTAATGATGCACGAAACCAAGAGAAAGATGATGACAAGGCGTTGGGGAGCTATCCGAAGGCGGAGCAAGATATTCTTCAAGTCACACCATCATCATGCTCTCCCAACATATTTGAAGAGGTATGTCTAGCAAGTAATTTACCTATTTTCAGATTTGGTCACAACTTTATTGTTGATGCATCTATTAGAAAAATTCTAATAAGTAATTTTCAAAGACCAATGGAGAAGGGCAATTTACTTGTTAGCAATAAAATTGTTACTAAGCATATCGGTCAATATATTGTACCATTCAAACAGACCGATAGTGACGTATCACTTGTAACGCCCTCGATGCGGCTATATCTCCCATGTGTCGAAGCATGACTTAAAGGCATAACCGCTTTGAAAGCAATGTCGCAAGTGAGGTAATCTTCACACAACCCATGTAATACATAAGGGAAAGAGATACCTAGTTGGCTTACAATCACCACTTCACACAAATACATGAATAAAGCATTACATCATCCAAATACAATCAAGGTCCGACTACGGAACCAAAATAAAAGAAGAACCCCAAATGCGACAAGGTCCCCGATCGACCCCAACTGGGCTCCACTACTGATCAACTGGAAGCGGAACAACATAAAGGACAAGATCTTCATCGAGCTCCTCCTTGAGCTTGGTTGCGTCATATGCACAGTTCAACGGCACCTGCAAGCTGGTTTGGAAAGTATCTATGAGTCACGAGGACTCAGCAATCTCACACCCTCGCGATCAAGACTATTTAAGCTTATGGGTAAGTACAGGGTAGTAGAAATGTACGGAAATCCAGTGCGGAACTGCAAGCAAAGCAGGAACAGGGTGAGATACGATTGTTGGCAAAGACTATAGCGTGCATGAAAGAGAGGAAGAGTGAGAAGTGAGAGGTCAAAGATGGAATTCGAGGAATACTATGATAGAAGTGAGATCTCAGGACATCAGCGCTATGCGTCCAAAGGTGCCAATGACACTCGAACGACATGTTCACTGTCGCGATCTCTGACCGATGACAAGAGACGCATCCAGAGCGGTGTACACGACGGCCGGTGATGTATTTTAGGATTAAAGTCAAGCTTAGGCGTTTTCTAACACAAGCCGTGAAAGCGGTAAACATAATATTGCCCATACTGAGACGGCGATAGATCATGGCACGTGGGCAGTTTCTACGACATAGGTGGTTCAAATCACACGCGAATCGTGCCAGGTCGCGGATGTGCGCAGGTGAGCAACTTGGTAGCCACTCATCGGCCAGCGCAATGGCTGGCATCACACGGGGTCAGCAAGTGAGCGCAGAGGACGGCGAGATAGTATCAGTATGTCCTTTCCTTGTTTCTAATTCTTAGGTTTAACCGGAGTGTTGTGCCGCGTTGTGCTCAAATCTTTTTCATCCTATCAAGTCTTGGTTATCTTCTTTTCAACTGGAGTGCTATAAAGAAATCTTTCTTCTCGTGTAATTCCTTCCTCTAGTGCTACTACCGAAGCGATTCGCTCTTTGCAACTTTGTTCATATTCTCACGTTGGTATCTAAACGATTCATTTCTGACAAGTTAAATTTGACAATTCCTATAGCAACATCCTGCTCGTCAAATGTGCCGACATATCAACTCTTCTCTGAGTAGTGTCGACTCGTGGTGCGTAACATAAAGGCATCGCATATCTCTAGATGCAGCTTTACCCTTCATATTCGTTTTCTCGTCCACTGATTTTGCACCTTATCCTCGCTACGCCTAGCTCTACTAAAGAATCTCATGCGGAAACGCTAGAATCACTCTCGTAGTGTGTGGCCCGAAGTTGACCCGCTGCGCCAGGTGTCTTCCAGTTATTCGCTGTTGTTGCCTGTCATTTGCTTGCGTGTTGCATCATACTCATGTCATCATGTGCGATTGCATCATCATGTTTTCAAAACTGCATCGTGCCGGTTCTCCCCATTCCGTCTCGTTGTCCATTCTGAGCCCAGACACACTTGCACGCGCCCGCGGCATGTCCGAAATATTATTTTATAAGTGGCGGAAAATGTTCTCGGATTGGGTTGAAAGTTGGTGTGTGGTCTTATTATAGTGTAGATAACCGCCTGTCAAGTTTCATCGCATTCGGAGTTCGTTTGATAGCCCCAACAGTTAAACTATAGCGGCAGTATAGCGTCTAACGTCGGACGTTTTCGGTCTCCGGAAACAGTCGCCGGGCCTCCCTCTCTTCTCTTCTCTCAGCTCGAGACCGTCTACACAGCCCACCTAGTCCATCCTCCTTCCCCTCTTCACTTCCGGAGTTGTCCGATGCGATCGCACGGTCCGAAACCCTCTCTGCTCAGTGCTTAAGACCCCTCGCGCGTCCGAAAATGCTTCCCGAACCCGAACCCGGACTTCGTCACCGTTGTGTCCGGATCATCCCCAAACATCTACAAAACGTCTCCATTTTTCTTTATTTGGGACCTCCCTAGCCTATTTTATTCGCGAATCGTCCGATTGCAAATCGTAAGCGGAGGAAGCGGGTGAACGCGTACCACGTGAACAGCTTAAAAGGTCTTTCCTTGGTGGGAAAGTCATACTATAGTATCTCACACTTACCATAAGTCCTATAGTTGCGACAAAACCCCTAAAACATTAGGTCAACCTCTATCGCTCTCGCCACCGAGACCGACCAGACATCCTCCCCACCTCGGGTCTTCCCCGAATCCAAATGCCTCCTCGTTTTCTCCACCCAACCAACCCAGCTCATTCCCTGGATCCCCTCGCAGTCACTAAGCCAGCCACTTCTCGATTCCCTGCGCCGCCAGCCACGCTCGGGAGGAGCCCAATGCCCTCTGCGCCTCGTCCCGCAGCTCGCCGAGAGCCACTCAAGGGCAAGCCATGGCGCCCATCGGACCTCTCCACCAGCGCCGTCGCTCGAAGGTCACCGGATCCATCTGCCAGATGCCTTCTTCAACCAGATCCGCGACCCCAGTGAACTCCGCTCGCGCAGCCGACGTCCACTTTCAATCGTCCGCACCATAAGCCCATAGCGCCGCTGTTGCTCGTCCTGGACCTCCTCTGCAGGGTAACGCCGAATTCAGGCGCCCGTGTTGACCCCGACCTTTCGGCCACGCATCGTGAGAGAAACGGCCCCCTCGCTAACAAAAACCGGATACCGCCCAGACTCGCCTGCTGTCGTCCCGGCACTGCTCAGATAGTGGCCCGTCCTGTCAAGCACCGCGGCTCATTGGCAGCTCTCAGTTCACCACGCGCAGCCTTGCTCACACATTACCAAGCCAGCGGACAAAGCAGAGTCCAATGTGCCCGCCATGTGTGCTCTCGCTAAGCACGCAGAGACTACTCGCGCGACACATCAGTTTCTCCCACTGACCTCGCCTTCGATTTCCCTAACCTGGGTACGCCATTCTAGCGCCTGGGCATCCGCACCAGCTCCCTGCTAAGCACCCGTCTCTCCTGAGCCTTCCGCAGCGTGCGCGTCGCGGCAAGCCAGACACCTCCCTGTGCCTCGCATCCCTCGACGTGTCGCTCCTTTGTTTTGTTCGAACAGAGGAGGACGAGCAGCGCCCGCAACCCCTGCCCCGTCTCAATCTCAAGGCCCAATCCCTTCCGAGCCGGCCCCCTCTCCACGTCGCCCGCACCCTTAGCCTCAAGCCAGCCGGCCCTCTTGGGCCTCCTCCACCGACCAGCCCATGAGGCATGGTGAGATGCCCCCAGCTCCTGTTAACCTGCCTAGAGCCAACACAGGCTAGCATGTTGCTAGCGGCACCAATGTGCACGTTTTTTGTGCTCGTGGTGTCCTCAATTCAATAGGGAGGCGCGCATGGATAAGAACAAGTGTTGTTGACAGTGCACGTGTAGCCCACATAGAGTTCATCAGCAAAAAGTAGTGAGCTGAAGAGTGGAGCCAACTAAACAGCACCCCACGCCAAAAGAGGATAGAAGTTGAGTTTACTTGAGGCGGTAAAAACATGTCATTATCCCTAGCTTAAGTACCATGCGCAACTATCAGGAGAAAGTGAAAGAACGATGACCATGAAATTGAAGATAAATGGACTACTCGAACGGGCTTATTCGCTCACAAATCAACGATGCGTGTATCTGAGCAGATACATCTCAAGAATCGTAATATAGATACTCCCAACCTAGTCTCACAATCCAACACGTGTGGAACCAAGATTAGCGATCTTTAACAAATATCTGATGGTATGGCCCTAATTTTTCCATATCAAATAACATGCCAGAAAATGGGCTCATCATTAAATCTATGCCAATTAAAATGCGATAAACAAAAAGATCTGCAATGCATTAAATTTCCAGGGAATCCATATAAATCCATTTGCATGGCTAGCATAATGGGTGATGCAACAAACAATACGACGTGATAAAAAGAGGGTTAGATTATATAAGTTGTGGGGACCTCAATATATTGCTACAATCCGAGAGTTCGATGGATTGAACGGAAGACCCCATTTTGCGAAGTTATTTAGGTATGTATGGCGGCCGTTTTATTTGATACACCACAACACTCAAAATTTATATAATGTTGAGTGTTTTAACAATGGCAAGAGTTAAGCAAAAGAGTAGCACTACTATCTGAGGCCAAGTTAAAATGAGAGCACGGGAAGCAACAAACTAACAATAAAGTCCGCCGAAAGATCTCTCAATATGCATACCTCATTAAGGTATTAGCCGCTAACACATACTCTGGTATCGTTCCACTATTTACTAGGAGATAATTATTATAGCGCTCTCCTCCTCACGAGATAGCTCTAAAGTCTTTAATCGGAGGTCACCATGATAAACTATGCAAAATTCTACCCCATTTACATATAAAGTTTATTAGATTCTGAGTTATGGTTATTTAGTTATGAATAAAAGCATTTTAGCATGTTATTAAAGAAAATTAAGGCAAACATCATTTTAAACATGTCAAACATGATTGAAAGTTGGAGATTATTAAACTAGATGAAATTCTAGTCACATACCATATATAAATCATTTTAATACGATGCTTGGTTAATGAGTTATTATATGCATGAAACTTAAGGGGTTTTATATAAATATGCAGTACTCTGGATAAAAGACAAATTCGTAGAACGGAAAAAAATGACATGGGCCGAAACTGGCTGGCCTAGCAGGAACAAGAGCTGGGGGCATCTCACCATGCCTCATGGGCTGGTCGGTGGAGGAGGCCCAAGAGGGCCGGCTGGCTTGAGGCCAAGGGCGCGGGCAACGTGGAGAGGGGGCCGGCTCGGAAGGGATTGGGCCTTGAGATCGAGACGGGGCAGGGGTTGCGGGCGCTGCTCGTCCTCCTCTGTTCGAACAAAACAAAGGAGCGACACGTCGAGGGATGCGAGGCACAGGGAGGTGCGGCTCCGGCGAGCGGGGCCAGAGACGGGGCAGCGGAGCGGCGCGGATCCAGGCGCTAGATGGCGTACCAGGTAGGATCCGAGGCGAGGCAGGGGAAGATGGCGGCGACTGCTGCTTGCGGACATGGCGCCCATGGCTGCTCCGCTGCTGCTGAGTGGAGGCAAGGCTGCGCGTGTGACGAGGCTGCAGGCGCGGTGCTTGACAGCGGGCACTTCGCAGCGGGACGACAGCAGGCGAGCTGGGCGGCCGGTTTTGGTTGAGGGGAGGCCGTTCCTCACCGGATGCGTGGCCGAAGGCGGGGTCAACACGGGCGCCTGATTCGGGTTCACTGCAGAGGAGGTCCAGGACGAGGCCAACAGCGGCGCATGGCTTGGTGCGGACGATGAAAGGGACGTCGGCTGCGCGAGCGGGAGTTCACTGGGGTCGCGGATCTGGTTGAAGAAGGCATCTGGCAATGGATCCGGCGACCTTCGAGCGACGGCGCTGGTGGAGAGGTCCGATGGGTGCCATGGCTTGCCCTTGAGTGGCTCTCGGCGAGCTGCGGGACGAGGCGCAGAGGGCATCGGGCTCCTCTCGAGCGTGGCTGGCGGCGCAGGGAATCGAGAAGTGGCTGGCTTAGGTTGACTGCGAGGGGATCCAGGGAATGAGCTGGGTTGGTTGGGTGGAGAAAACGAGGAGGATTTGGATCGGGGAAGACCCCGAGGTGGGAGATGCTGGCGGCGGTGGGATGGGACAAGGGTCCTAATTTTTAGGGTTTGTCCAAATAGACTAGGAGTGGAGTATATATATACCTCACAGACTAGGTTAGGGGCTACCTCGTCCCTACGATTGCAATTGGACGATCGCGGATAAAATAGCTAGGGAGTCCAAAAAGGAAAATGGTGACGTTTTGTAGACGTTTGGGGATGATCCGGACACAACGGTAGCGACAGCCCGAGTCGGGTTCGGGACAACTTTCGGACGCGCACATATGGGATTTTGATGCACTGAGCAGAGAGGGTCTCGGACCGTGCGATCGCATCGGACAACTCCGGAAGCGAAGAGGGGAAGGAGGATCGACTAGGTGGGCTGTGTAGACGGTCTCGAGCTGAGAGGAGAGAAGAGAGGGAGGCCCGGCGACTGTTTCCGGAGACCGAAAACGTCCGACGAAAAGACCGGCTATAATGCCGCTATAGTTTAACGGTTGGGCTATCAAACAGACTCCGAATGCGATGAAACTTGACAGGTGGTCTATCTACACTATAATAAGACCACACGTCAACTCTCAACCCAATCCGAGAACATTTCTCGGCCACTTATAAAATATTATTTCGGACATGCCGCGGGCGCGTGCAAGTGTGGTTGGGCTCAGAAAGGACAACAGAAGGAACAGGGAGAAACCCGGACGGATGCAGGTTTTGAAAACATGATGATGCAATGCACATGATGACATGATGAAATGCAACACACAAGCAAATGACATGGCAACGCAGCGAATAGCTGGAAGACACCTGGCACATCACTCCACCACTACGAGAGGATCTCGTCCCAAGATCTAGAATGGCACCGGAGGGAAAACGGGAGAGAAAAAGAAGAGGTAAAACTAAGTTGCTTCTTTTACAAACGAGTGAAACCAAGGAACCTTGAAAAGTTAAACAAATTAAAAGAAAGAATACAACGGAGATGAACAAAGTTGAAAACACCTCGTTAGAAAAGAGGAATAAGGAAGAACAATTTCTTATAGCACTCCAGTTGAAAAGAGATACAAGACTTGATAGGATGAAAAGGATTTGAGCAAAGGGGCACAACACTCCGGTTAAACAAGATAGAAAAGGAAAAAGACTGATATAATTTGGACAGCACTTTGACTATAAATGGAAGAAATTGAACATGATCTTGACAAACCGAGATGAGGAGTGAAAAGAGCAACATCACTAGACCTCCGGGAGAAAGAATAGAAGTTGGCTCTTGGAAAGGAAAGAATTGAGAGGAAAAAGACATCTTCTACCACAATAGAATTTGAAAAAGCATCCTTAAAAGAAGGGTTGAACGGAATTGTTGGAAAACCAACAATGAAAAGGATAAGCTTGATATGGTCTTATGGAATACACCTAAAATTATGAGGTGACAACCTGCCACTCATGGGAAAAGAATTGGATTGATATGAACAAATTGACGAGAAAGTATGTCGCACCGGAAAGGATAAATGAAGAAATTGGATCATTTATAAGAACCATAGATAGCAACAATCCTTAGGGAAAGCTTTAGGTGAAATATAACCCAAGGTAACTCCAATGACGAGATTGATGGATTTAAAATACCTCATTCTTAATAACATGTGAATCATGAAACATGAACTCAAATTATCAAGAATGACATAATACCACCTCCAATGATTCGGAAGAAAGAATTGCAATCCGGATAGCAAGATGAAGAATGCTTGAGTTCCTCTGAAAAGAATCTTAATGAATGCTAGGAGAAGGAATTATTTCTTTGATGAACCATCCTGTATAGCCTCCATGAAGAAACTCCGGTAACAAAAGAATAAAAAGAAGGAGAAATTGAAAACACAAGGTGGAACCTTGTAAAGATTTAGATAGATCTCCGTGATAACATAATTGCGAGAGCTTGGAACTCCGGGAAAGAAAAATGAGCACTTGAAACCAAGAATATGTATGATGAACCACTCCGGAATAAGGAATTTAATCAACTCGATGACACAAGAATAAGAATTACATTATGCTTATCCTTCACCAATTCAAATTGATGACAACCAATGAAATTGGCATACTACTTATTCTCGTAGAAAGGATTAAGATAGATAATGCACAAACTTGAAGAGGCCTTCGATGATCCACCAGTAGGATTTGAAAGAACGGAAGTATGATAACATAAGAAGAGGAATCTTTAGCAAACCACCGTAAGAATTGAAAATGAACGAAGAAAAGATAAAGAAACACCGGAAAGAATTAGAAAATGAACGAAGAAGCTTAAGGGGATTTAGATACATCAGAACGAAGAGATCAAGAACTGATTAGAGGATATTTGATTGATGCAGCGGTAAGATTTGTAGAATGTGAGCTGTCAGCTGAAATGAATAATATTTGAAAAGATGGCCTTCGGAGGAAAGAAATGGAAAACAACTCAAGAAATGCTTCGGATGGGTGAAAATAATTCTCACGATCAAAACAATTATGAGAGGATGGTCTCGAATTAGAACCATGAATCTCTGAGAGAACGGATAAGATATAGAGGTAAAACTCTTCTTCGGTCTTCAAATGTTGAGAATGACGATGAGAAACACCACCATGAATTGTTGAGGCACTCCGGAATGAGGAATGGAAAGGTTGAGCCAACGATGAAAAGAAATTGAGAGATCTTAGAGAAGCACATATGATTGATGAAAATTCATTCTTACGTCAAACTTCGAAAAGAAATTTGAGGATAGCTCCGGGAAAATTAGAAGAGTCAGGTAAGATCCTGGAAAAAGACCTGTGGGTTAGGGCCCACTCAAAAGGAACATCGTAGAACAATTTAAAAGAGAGAATGCACCGGTTAGATTTAAATGGCTAGAATGAGATAACAACCTCGAAAGAACTTGAACGAATGTAGAGTGGAAACACGAATCTTCGAGATATCTTGAGCACTCCGAAACAATAGAATAGCGAGTGTGGAATGATTATGAGGTGCACCGGCATGAGAGGGTATTTGAAACGAGGAAAAGGATATGATCCACAAAGCTTGAATTGGTCCCACCGGAGAAGAAAGAGAATGAATAATGATGAACTTGAGGTTCCGTTAGGATCTTCATGAGAATCACCGGATAAGAATATTGACGGAAAAGAATGGAGAGACTTCACATGAATAAAATGGATACTTGATTCAGAAAAATCTGAGTTCTTGAAGGAAAAGGGTGGGTGGGCGGGAAAAACAAAGGCAACTTGGAGACGGATGAAACAAACACCGTTGAGAAGAAGTGATAATTGATCTTGCGGAAGTTGAAATGGTCGGATCCACTAGAAGAGAAGCATACTGGTTGAAAAGGATTGACATGACAGTCTCGATTATCCAGAAGGATTGGTCTTCACATCAGAGTATGAGAACACCGCTTAGGAAAAGGTATGGAATCAACATTTGACTTCGAAGCAACTCGAATACCACAACTCAAAACAAAACAAAGGATTGGCTTGCAAAATAAGCTGGAACAAACATATGATAGAGATTTCATCCGAAGTTTTCGTGGTGGGGCCTACACGGGCTCGATCGTACAGCACCATCATGTACAAGGCAGTGCACATGAGACATACGAAGCGTCCCAGTCGGCATAGCCAAGGACTCTTTAAGACACAACGAGACCACTGTAAAACCAACCGTGGATAGGCGGACCACTAGACGTCGAACCCCAATTTCATATCATACATCTGTCGGAAAGATATCCTAAGAGCTACTTGAATTCCCACTTATAAACTCCCGAAACTTTCCGGTTATGCAATCAGGTGTTGGGGATACAGGGGAAGCATAATATCTCACCCAAAACTAGCAAATCCTACATCCAGCTGTATCCATTCCTTCAACACATAACCAAGAAACCTTCGGAAATCGTCTACTTCAACCTTCAAAAAGCATCCGTTATACGAGTTATGGCAATACTCCCAAACTCCCGCCCTAGTACTGGGTGCCGTCGAGGTTATCTCACCAACAACTGCATAAAAGAGATTTTCGATGTCGGCGAAACTAAACTCAGGTATTCCAGAACTGCAACGACAAAATTGTGACGACAACACCTCGGAGCTCAACTCCCCGGAACACTGCCACAAACCCTAAATGACAGGAGGCACCAAGAACAATGTTCTCGTCACAAATCGATCCACGTGATCCTAATTTTTTTAGTGAAATTTGAGAAGAGAAGAGACAAAACTCTACGTCAGGATGCCTTACCAGAGCGATGAAGGGACTGGGGAGTAAAAAGAATTCCTAAACTATCCGATATATAATTCCTAAAAGACTCAAAACATTTTTCTAGACTCAACTCGTCCGCTAATTCGATCAAGCAATGGGGCTCCTAAGGTCGGGGAAGGCTCTGATACCAACTTGTAACGCCCTCGATGTGGCTATATCTCCCACGTGTCGAAGCACGACTTAGAGGCATAACCGCATTGAAAGCAATGTCGCAAGTGAGGTAATCTTCACACAACCCATGTAATACATAAGGGAAAGAGATACCTAGTTGGCTTACAATCGCCACTTCACATAAATACATGAATAAAGCATTACATCATCCAAATACAATCAAGGTCCGACTACGGAACCAAAATAAAAGAAGAACCCCAAATGCGACAAGGTCCCCGATCGACCCCAACTGGGCTCCACTACTGATCAACTGGAAGCAGAACAACATAAAGGACAAGATCTTCATCGAGCTCCTCCTTGAGCTTGGTTGCGTCATATGCACAGTTCAACGGCACCTGCAAGCTGGTTTTGGAAGTATCTGTGAGTCACGGGGACTCAGCAATCTCACACCCTCGCGATCAAGACTATTTAAGCTTATGGGTAAAGTAAGGGTATGAGGTGGAGCTGCAGCAAGCGACTAGCATATTTGGTGGCTAACATATACGCAAAAGAGAGCGAGAAGAGAAGGCAAAGCATGGTCGAGAAACTATGATCAAGAAGTGATCCTAGAACAACCTACGTCAAGCATAACTCCAACACCGTGTTCACTTCCCGGACTCCGCCGGAAAGAGACCATCACGGTTACACACGCGGTTGATGTATTTTAATTAAGGTCAACTTTAGGTTTTCTACAACCGGACATTAACAAATTCCCATCTGCCCATAACCGCGGGCACGGCTTTCGAAAGTTCAAATCCCTGCAGGGGTGTCCCAACTTAGCCCATCACAAGCTCTCACGGTCAACGAAGGATATTCCTTCTAGCGGGAAGACCCGATCAGACTCAGAATCCCGGTTACAAGACATTTCGACAAGTTAAAACAAATCCAGCAACACCGCCCGAATGTGCCGACAAATCTCGATAGGAGCTGCACATATCTCGTTCTCAGGGCACACTCAGATGAGACATCCTACGAGTAAAACCAAACCTCAAGTTGCCCCGAGGTGGCCCCGCAGTCTGCTCGGTCGGACCAACACTCAGAGGAGCACTGGCCCCCGGGGGGGGGGGGGGTTTAAATAAAGATGACCCTTGAGTCCGCGAAACCCAAGGGAAAAAAGGCTAGGTGGCAAATGGTAAAACCAATGTTGGGCATTGCTGGAAGAGTTTTATTCAAGGCGAACTGTCAAGGGGTTCCCATTATTACCCAACTGCGTAAGGAACGCAAAATCCGGGAACATAACACCGATATGACGGAAACTAGGGCGGCAAGAGTGGAACAAAACACTAGGCAAAAGGCCGAGCCTTCCACCCTTTACCAAGTATATAGATGCATTAATTAAATAAGAGATATTGTGATATCCCAACAAAATATCCATGTTCCAACATGGAACAAGCTCCAATCTTCACCTGCAACTAACAACGCTATAAGAGGGGCTGAGCAAAGCGGTAACATAGCCAAACAACGGTTTGCTAGGACAAGGTGGGTTAGAGGCTTGGTTCAACAATGTGGGAGGCATGATAAGTAAGTGGTAGGCATCGTAGCATAGTCATAGCTAAAGAGTGAGCAACTATCAAGCAAAGATAGAAGTGATTTCGAGGGTATGGTCATCTTGCCTGAAATCCCGCAAGAAAGCAGAACGAGACCATGAAGAAGACAAACGGCCGTAGTCGAACGGGTCCTCACAAACGCGACGTTATCGGAACCAACCTGAAGAAGCAACACCGGAAAGAAGCACACAACATAGTGAACAACCATCACATAAACATGGCATGATGCGCAAACAAGTATGATGCATCTCCGGTTTAAATATGCATGGCATGGCAAAGTGCACAAACAACACTACAAGTTAAGTGGAGCTCAATATGCAACGAGTTGCATATTGACGGAAGACCACATTCAAGTTATTTAGTTCGATCCTGTTTATGTACCCAACAATTTTAAATGTTGATTAACATGGCAAGAGGTGAAGCAAAAGATAACTACCTATCTAGGCAAGTTTAAATGAGGACGGAAGCAACGAACAACAATTCTGGTAAATCCCCATATGCATTCTTCCCTATACATAATTTTAATGTTGTTAAACATGCAAAGCAAGGTCACCATGATAAACTATGCAAAATTCTACCCCATTTACATATAAAGTTTATTAGATTCCGAGTTACGGTTATTTAGTTATGAATAAAAGCATTTTAGCATGTTATTAAAGCAAATTAAGGCAAACATCATTTTAAACATGTCAAACATGATTGAAAGTTGGAGATTATTAAACTAGATGAAATTCTAGTCACATACCATATATAAATCATTTTAATACGATGCTCGGTTAATGAGTTATTATATGCATGAAACTTAAGGGGTTTTCTGTAAATATGCAGTACTCTGGATAAAAGACAAATTCATAGAACGGAAAAAAAATGACATGGGCCGAAACTGGCTGGCCTAGCAGGAACAGGAGCTGGGGGCATGTCACCATGCCTCATGGGCTGGTTGGTGGAGGAGGCCCAAGAGGGCCGGCTGGCTTGAGGCCAAGGGCACGGGCAACGTGGAGAGGGGGCCGGCTCGGAAGGGATTGGGCCTTGAGATCGAGACGGGGCAGGGGTTGCGGGCGCTGCTCGTCCTCCTCTGTTCGAACAAAATAGAGGAGCGACACGCCGAGGGATGCGAGGCACAGGGAGGTGCGGCTCCGGCGAGCGGGGCCGGAGACGGGGCAGCGGAGCGGCGCGGATCCGGGCGCTAGACGGCGTACCAGGTAGGATCCGAGGCGAGGCAGGGGAAGATGGCGACGACTGCTGCTTGCGGACATGGCGCCCATGGCTGCTCCTGCTGCTGCTGAGTGGAGGCAAGGCTGCGCGTGTGACGAGGCTGCAGGCGCGGTGCTTGACAGCGGGCACTTCGCAGCGGGACGGCAGCAGGCGAGCTGGGCGGCCGGTTTTGGTCGAGGGGCGGCCGTTCCTCACCGGATGCGTGGCCGAAGGAGGGGTCAACACGGGCGCCTGATTCGGGTTCACTGCAGAGGAGGTCCAGGACGAGGCCAACAGCGACGCATGGCTTGGTGCGGACGATGAAAGGGACGTCGGCTGCGCGAGCGGGAGTTCACTGGGGTCGCGGATCCGGTTGAAGAAGGCATCTGGCGACGGATCCGGTGACCTTCGAGCGACGGCGCTGGTGGAGAGGTCCGATGGGCGCCATGGCTTGCCCTTGAGTGGCTCTCGGCGAGCTGCGGGACGAGGCGCAGAGGGCATGGGGCTCCTCTCGAGCGTGGCTGGCGGCGCAAGGAATCGAGAAGTGGCTGGCTTAGGTTGACTGCGAGGGGATCCAGGGAATGAGCTGGGTTGGTTGGGTGGAGAAAACGAGGAGGATTTGGATGGGGGAAGACCCCGAGGTGGGAGATGCTGGCGGCGGTGGGATGGGACAAGGGTCCTAATTTTTAGGGTTTGTCCAAATAGACTAGGAGTGGAGTATATATATACCTCACAGACTAGGTTAGGGGCTACCTCGTCCCTACGATCGCAATCGGACGATCGCGGATAAAATAGCTAGGGAGTCCAAAAAGGAAAACAGTGACGTTTTGTAGACGTTTGGGGATGATCCGGACACAACGGTAGCGACAGCCCGAGTCGGGTTCGGGACAACTTTCGGACGCGCACGTGAGGGGTTTTGATGCACTGAGCAGAGAGGGTCTCGGACCGTGCGATCGCATCGGACAACTCCAGAAGCGAAGAGGGGAAGGAGGATGGACTAGGTGGGCTGTGTAGACGGTCTCGAGCTGAGAGGAGAGAAGAGAGGGAGGCCCAGCGAGTGTTTCCGGAGACCGAAAACGTCCGACGAAAAGACCGGCTATAATGCCACTATAGTTTAACGATTGGGCTATCAAAAAGACTCCAAATGCGATGAAACTTGACAGGCGGTCTATCTACACTATAATAAGACCACACGTCAACTCTCAACCCAATCCAAGAACATTTCTCGGCCACTTATAAAATATTATTTCGGACATGCCGCGGACGCGTGCAAGTGTGGTTGGGCTCAGAAAGGACAACAGAAGGAACGGGGAGGAACCCGGACGGATGCAGGTTTTGAAAACATGATGATGCAATGCACATGATGACATGATGAAATGCAACACGCAAGCAAATGACATGGCAACTCAGCGAATAACTGGAAGACACCTGGCACTTCGGTCTCGGGGCGTTACATCACTGCAGCCAAAGCTTTTCCCATTGCTTTATTTAAAGTTCATATCTAATTGGGTAGCTTTGCTTATTTCTTACTTGGCTTACACTTGGTCTTAATTGAGACATGTATATTCTAACTATTTTTGTTTCAGAAATTTAAAGCCAAGGTTAAAATTCTCTGAGTAAACCGATGCCAGTATAGTTTCTTATCCAAAGACATTGGAGATAGAGTGCAAAACACAATGCATAGCCGAATGGGGTGATGCAAAATCTAAACCATTCGTTTGCTTAACTCCAAAGCCATTCTCACAACAAGATCGGATAGAGAATAAAAAGTTTACCTTCAATTCAAGCATGCGTGATCAAATATTTAATTTGTTGTTGAGAAATAATTATATTAGAATTATTGATCACCATGTTGAGCCATCTGCCCAGGGACGAATGTATTGTAAATTGCATGATTCGTCCAAGCATAATTTTGAGGATTGCAACATGTTTTGTCAAATAGTTAAATCGGCCATTGATAAAGGACGATTGAAATTTGTTGAGACACCAAGAGATCACCAGTCAATTCCGATTGGTCCCGATGGCAGAAAGTTTTTGCATCGGCCAGTTCAAGCCGATCCATTTAAAGAGAAGGTAAAAACTGCAGGTGATGGGATTAAGCTTTCAAGTAAAGAAGTTGTTGAAGAGCATAATGAACATAATCTTGAGGGCGAAAATTCCATCGAAGCTACAATGGAGACGCCAAGGACTGAGGGTCAGCAAGCAAATTCAGAGATCAGTGCAAGCACAACCAAAGGAAACAAAGGCCGCAATAAGCACAAGTGCAAGAAATCCAATGTCACTTCTGCACAATTATTAGATAAATATCAAAATAAGAGTGAAGAGAAAAGTGCTTATCAGCCAACTAATGCAAAAGCATCAAGATCACCCCAAGGCGCAAATATGAGGATCGGTATTGGAAAAGTGAAAATTTTCATGCAACATATTCATATCCTTATTTTGGGCCACTAATGCCAATGTTGTGGATGCCTTCCTATGCTCATGTAGATTCATATCCATCATGGGACAGGTATGATACAAGGGCACATTCTCCATCTTATTTTAAACCATCTCACCAATATTATGCAGCTCCGAGAAGATCAACATTTGAACAATCACATGTTAAAGACCGTTTCAATCATAAGGAATCGGTTCAGAGCTCAAGAAAGAAGAAAGAGGTGACCGAACAAGTATATCGAGTTAAAAAAGATGGTCGCAAGAGTGCCAATTCAGATTTGATCTTAAAGGATAAAGAGCCAATTAAAGTGTTGACATTGGCTACAAAAGGCAAAGAAGTGAAGCAATCAATTGATAAAAATCAGAGTGCCAAATTTGAAGAAAAGAGGTTGAGGGTGCACAAGGTCCAAAACGAGTTGCCATTGGTTGAAGCAAAATAACAGCCGACATGCCCACTCGGTTTGTCGTATTGGCAAAAGAAGGAATTACAAAATCTTAGTGCACAAGAGCTGAGAAAGAAGAACATGGCATGGATTCCCAAGAAGACCAATCATAACAAAAATTATTTGCATGCTTCTATTGCAACAAGTACAATAAAAGTGAAGAAAGAGAAGGATGGAAGCAACAAACAATTATGCCGAAGGTGTGCATCACAACATCAAAATCTTCGGTTAGCACATCATCCATTTTCTTCAACCATGCCATTGATGCCTTTGCCATGGAATTCATCCCTAGGTATGATCAATTACCCTCCATGGATTCATTTTGATCCATGGATGCAACATAATTTTCTATATCATGAGAGGGTATTACCAAATCACTATACATTTGGTTAGTTTCATTTTTGTTGCTAATATAAAGGGGACGAAATATTTTATTGCTATTTCGTTTGTTTATTTCGGCTATACATACTTTGGTGGGTGAATTCTACATGGACCTCATGGTAATGGCCGATACCTATCTATCGCCCTGAGAATATATCTAAGAATGGCCGGTGTGGTATTCTAACATTGTCCTTAGTTTGCGTAGAGATTGAGATAAGTGCTTGCAAAGGAAGTTGTCAAATTGATGCCATTGAAGATATTATGCATAGACCAATTCATCAAAATTGCAAAGTGTACTTATGTTTTGATTGGGTGTGCTTTGGCTTATTAGTTTTCATAATTTATGTAAGGCCAAATCATGGTTGATTTTATTATTGAGCATCATGTTGACATCATGCATAATATTGTTTTAGCTCTATCTCTTTAGTATCATGGAGATTATACATTGATGGTTAAATTTGTAGCAATGGCCAAGGTGTTGGTGTTGCTTATATATCTCCTTATGGTGCTATTTTGTGAAGCCTCGTGCCGCTTAAAATATTTATGCACAAATGATCAAAGCCGAATATGCATTGTTATTCAGATTGGAGCTTTTCCTTTCTATAGGTGCTATAGATATTGAGGCTTTCGGTGATTCGTTATTAGTAGTGCAACAAATATCCAATGATTATCAATGTTTTGACGAATCACTTTTAGTTTATCTTGAGGTATGTCTAGATGTAAAATTTACCATGTGTTGTTTTAAGATTCTTCATATATCTAGACATGACAATTGGAGAGAGTTGGCATAGCAAGCATTCGGCTACCATGTTGGTCATGGTGTATTGCACATCTATCAATAGCCGATGCTTATTCTTGCCAACATAGGTAAGGCCGAATTGGAGCTCACCATCTCGGCCACTAATGAAACTTTTATGCAGACGAAGTAAGGATTGAAGGAAGTTCATTCTTGATTATCTGCAAAATCCCAACGAAAGGGAGAACAATATGGTTCGGAGGATGGTTTTGGTCTATGAAACCTTATCATCGGATTGTTATAGAAGCTGAGAAGTTTTCACCCAAGTTTGCCTCAAGAGGTTCAAACAAGCAATGAACGATATATACTTATCATCCTAAGAACATCCAAAATGGCCGATGGAGTGTTGACATCGTCCTTAGAAAAATCATCGTGCAAGTTATTTTTCGGCACACAAGTTTGCCGAAAAACAGGGGGGCATGTGTTGACACCAGATTTTGACACGGCCAAGAACTTAATTAAGATGGCCTCAAATGGAGAAGTACTCAAAGTGAGAAAGTTCTGTATCATCAAAAGGAGAAACTTTCATATTTGGGCCATAGCCATCCGGTCTCATCTCTAAGGCCGAAGTTGTGTTTGAAGTACTCAGATTTTATATTCAGAACACTATTCAGCTTATTACGCCCCCAAGATGGCCTTATATGAGAAATGTTTCTACACGGTTTGTCTTCGCCTCGTCGAGGCGATCGATTTCGATATAAAAAACATCTAAATCGGAGTTTGTATGCAAAAGTTAGAGCCAAAACAGTGTGCTGCATAAGTTTGCCCCGGAAGTTCCGGGCAAAACTTCCGGGGAGGTTCCGGGCTAAACCGAAAGTTTGCACGCGGTGTGCCCCGAAAACTGGAATTTTAACATTGTTTGCAGATTTGCGGGGCCGATTTCGACATCAAGATGACCTCGGATGAAAAAGTGATCAACTGAATAGTTTTTCTCCATTGCAAGATCTACAACTTTGCTTTTGGGACCATCGTCATCGGAAGTAGTATGCGACCTGCAGATTCAGTGCAAGAGGGCTACTTGATATAATTTCAGCCCAGAAGTTCCGGGCCAGACCGGAAGTTCCGGCCCTCGTAGTCCGAGTTAGGGTAACTTTTGATGATTTGGACGTGATTTGAGTCATTTTCTTGTACGGAAAGTCCAGCCACCTCATATATATGTAAGGGGTGACGGCCGATTGAACAACACACAATCGATCTATCAGTATATCATCTTTTTACCTTTACCTTTATCTCTCTCCCTTGTTCTTCTTCTTCCTCGTTCTTCGTTCGTTCTTTGTTTGCAGGGCGGCGAACTTCGAGGCCCTAGGGGCGATCAGGTCGACCTATGGCAGCCCATAGCCGCCGCAAGCCCTGACGGGGTCCCTCCCGGACGTGTGGGGTTTCGGGTCCTCAAAAGCACCCACCGGATTGCTTGCGTATCGCGCTTCCGGACGGGTCTCCTTTGACATGAGCTGCGGTGCATAAGCCTCGGCGTTGGAGGTACACGGTGACGTGTTCGTGTGCGAACACCGACAAGTCTCTTTACTCGTTCTTTAATGCATCATCCCGCAACTAACTCATTAGTCACATTGCTTGCAAGGCTTATAGTGGTGAGCATTACCGAGAGGGCCCAGAGATACCTCTCCGATACACGGAGTGACAAATCCTAATCTCGATCTATGCCAACCCAACAAAGACCTTCGAAGACACCTGTATAGCATCTTTATAATCACCCAGTTACGTTGTGACGTTTGATAGCACACAAAGTGTTCCGGTATTCGGGAGTTGCATAATCTCATAGTCAGAGGAATATGTATAAGTCATGAAGAAAGCAATAGCAATAAAACTTAACGATCATTATGCTAAGCTAATGGATGGGTCTTGTCCATCACATCATTCTCTAATGATGTGATCCCGTTCATCAAATGAAAACACATGTCTATGGTCAGGAAACTTAACCATCTTTGAGTAACGAGCTAGTCAAGTAGAGGCATACTAGGGACACTCTATTTGTCTATGTATTCACACATGTACCAAGTTTCCGGTTAATACAATTCTAGCATGAATAATAAACATTTATCATGATATAAGGAAATATGAATAACACCTTTATTATAGCCTCTAGGGCATATTTCCTTCAGTCTCCCACTTGCACTAGAGTCAATAATCTAGTTCACATCGTCATGTGATTTAACACCAATAGTTCATATCTTTATGTGATTAGTTCACATCGCCATGTGACTAACACCGAAAGGGTTTACTAGAGTCAATAATCTAGTTCACATCGCTACGTGATTAACACCCAAATAGTACTTAAGGTGTGATCATGTTTTGCTTGTGAGAGAATTTTAGTCAACGGGCCTGTCACATTCAGAGTCGTATGTATTTTGTAAATTTCTATGTCTACAATGCTCTGCATGGAGCTACTCTAGCTAATTGCTCCCACTTTTAATATGTATCTAGATTGAGACTCAGAGTCATCCAGATCGGTGTTAAAGCTTGCATCGACGCAACTCTTTACAATGAACTCTTTATCACCTCCATAACCGAGAAATAATTCCTTATTCTACTAAAGATAATTTTGACCGCTGTCCAGTGATCCACTCCTGGATCACTATTTGATGCGGAGCATCCCATGATCATCCCCATGGACGCACCTACACCTCCAACGACACCATTTGGACCAATGACACGTGCCCGAGCCAAAGCTATCGAAGATAAGGTGAACTCACTCCTCTCCGAACTTCCACTTTCTATGCATGAGACATGGCTACTACCTAAGTCCGAGGTGTTGTGCATGATTAGGCACCAAGAGGGCCCTCCCAAAGATGCGCGTGAAGATGTACAAGTCCCCAAGTCCACAGATGAGGAGAACCAACGGAAGGAGCCAAGAGCATCTCCCAGGCCCCGGACATCCGGCCAAGTCCCCGGACGTCCGGCCACTGGAGCATCTTCCACTACAGCAGGCCATCCGCAGAAGGCTACAAGCCCCGGACATCCGGCCCCGGCAGCCCGGACATCCGGCGCCTCCCGAGCCCCCGGACATCCGGCCACCGGCCCGGAAATCCGGCCCCTCCGAACCCTAGAGCAACAAATGCCACCGCTCCGGCCCGGACATCTGCCCCCAGTCCGGACATCCGGCGTCGCCTGAAAGCTCGGACATCCGGCCCGACCAGCCCAGACATCCGGCCTCCCCTTGAAAGATCGTGGATGTCGCCTAGAGGGGGGGGTGAATAGGCGTTTTAAAATAATTACGGTTTAGGCTTGAACAAATGCGGAATAAACCTAGCGGTTAATTTGCCAAGCACAAAACCTAAAACAACTAGGCTCACCTATGTGCACCAACAACTTATGCTAAGAAAGATAAGCAACTATGTGATAGCAAGATATATGACAAGAAACAATATGGCTATCACAAAGTAAAGTGCATAAGTAAAGGGCTCGGGTAAGAGATAACCGAGGCACGAGGAGACGACGATGTATCCCGAAGTTCACACCCTTGCGGATGCTAATCTCCGTTTGGAGCGGCGTGGAGGCACAATGCTCCCCAAGAAGCCACTAGGGCCACCGTAATCTCCTCACGCTCTCGCACAATGCAAGATGTCGTGATTCCACTAAGGGACCCTTGAGGGCGGTCACCGAACCCGTACAAATGGCAACCCTTGGGGGCGGTTACCGAACCCGTACACTTTGGCAACCCTTGGGGGCGGTCACCAGTACCCGTCAAATTTCTCGGGGAAATCTCCACAACCTAATTGGAGACCCCGACGCTTGCCCGGAGCTTTGCACCACAATGATTGAGCTCCGAACACCAACAACCGTCTAGGGCGCCCAAGCACCCAAGAGGAACAAGCTCAAGGGTACCAAGCACCCAAGAGTAATAAGCTTCTCAACTTGTAACTTCCACGTATCACGTGGAGAACTCAAACCGATGCACCAAATGGAATGGCAAGGGCACACGGAGTGCCCAAGTCCTTCTCTCTCAAATCCCACCGAAGCAACTAATGCCAGGGAGGAAAATGAGAGGAAGAACAAGGAAGAGAACACCAAGAACTCCAAGATCTAGATCCAAGGGGTTCCCCTCACATAAAGGAGAAAGTGATTGGTGGAAATGTGGATCTAGATCTCCTCTCTCTTTTCCCTCAAAAACTAGCAAGAATCCATGGAGGGATTGAGAGTTAGCAAGCTCGAAGAAGGTCAACAATGGGGGAAGAACACGAGCTCAAAGGATAAGGTTCATTGGGGAAGAAGACCCCCTTTTATAGGAGGGAAAAAATCCAACCGTTATGTGCTCAGCCCGCACACGAGCGGTACTACCGCTCAGGCAGAAGAAACATGGAAAAGGAGCAACAAAACATGAACCTTGGGGTGGTAGTACCGCAGGAGACAGCGGTACTACCGCTGGGTTAAGCGGTACTACCGCTCCCTTCGGCGGTACTGCCGCGCAGAACGAAGGGGAAAGGGAAAGAGGAAACCGGGCGGTACTACCGCGAAGGAAGGGCGGTACTGCCGCTAAGGAGCGGTACTGCCGCAGCAAGGTACCGCATAATCCGACACAGAAAAGACCCCTCGAATCGACGCGGTAGGGACCTGTTAAGCCAACGGTAGTACTGCTACGGAGTCACCGCCGGTACTACCATTGCGGAGCAGTACTGCCGCTTGTGACTCCTCAGCGGTACTACCGCTGGGTACCACGGTACTACCGCTGGGACCCTGACAAAAACCACACTCAAGAAAACCAGAACTGCCATAACTTCTGCATATGAGCTCGAATTGAGCAAACTCAAGCTTGTTGGAAACAAGACGACGAGTAGCATCAAAACCTCCAACTGAGAAGAGGCAGGGGAGGTATGCCTAACAAAAAGAGGAGTGAAACCTCCAACCGAGAAGAACCGGCAAAACCTCCAACATCGAAAACATCATAGAAGATGCAAGCGAACTCCGTTTTGGATGAACTCAAGCTTGTCAACAAGATGACCGTAAGCTCTAAGACTCACAAAGGGAACCAAACAAGAACCAAGAAAGATGATGCAAGGATGCAATGGTTTGAGCTCTCAACGAACGATACGATCAAGCTACTCATTGAGAGCCCCCCTTGATAGTATGGCAATCGATCCTATAACCCGGTCTCCCAACTACCATCATGAGACTGGTAAAATAGAAAACCTATCAAGGGCAAACCTTTGCCTTGCACATGGTCCACTTGAGCTAGATGATGACGATCTTGACTCCCTCAAGTTGGACCACCCTTCTTGATTGTGTTGGCTCGATGAAGACTAGTTGATTGCTCCCCCATACTCCACTATGGGTGAGCCTTTCTTCCGCACATCTTCACAAGTCCATTGTCACCACAATGGACGACAAGCTTCAAGCATTTGATCTCTTCGTGATGCTCCACTTGAACTTGCACCGCAACCTTTCTTGATTGTGTTGAGTCGATGAAGACTAGTTGATTGCTCCCCCATACTCTACTATGGGCGAGCTACTCTTCCGCACATCTTCATAGGTCCATTGTCACCACAAAGGACAACAAGCTTCAAGCATTTGATCTCTTCGTGGTGCTCCACTTGAACTTGCACACCGCAACCTAACCCCACAAAGAACCCTCACGAAGACCATGGGTTAGTACACACAGCGTAATTGACAATGCTTACCATACCATGGGATCACTTGATCCCTCTCGGTACATCTTCTACGCTTTGTGGGTTGATCATCTTGATTCACTCTTTAACTTAGTCTTGATCAACCTCTCACAAGACCAATCTTTAGGTAATTCCTTGAATAGCACCTTGGTCGACACAAACTCTCCTTGAAACCAACACATGTACTCCAAGAAAAGCCTATGGACAAAGCCTTCAAATATAACTCAAGGCAACCATTAGTCCATAGAGATTGTCATCAATTACCAAAACCAAACATGGGGGCACTGCATGTTCTTTCACCCCTGTCTGCGCACAGTGAAGGGCCGAGGCCCGTGTATCCCTTCTTCCCCCTAGACTATATATACTCCATCCCATACAACTTTCTAGGGTTAGCAAAGGATTATCTCATATTTTGTGTGAGAGCTTTGCTCATCCACTTGGTTACCTTCTCCTCGGAGATTCGAGCCTCCACCGGAGAAGATCCCCCAAGCGGATTCAAGACCCCTCTTTAGGGAAGAACATCAAGACCTCCTCACGGAGAAGAACCGGTTACCCTTTTGTATCGTCCCTAGTTGTCCGTGGACCATGTATCGTTCTATGTATCCAAGGATCTAGCACATGTGTGACTATCTTGTTGGTTTGAGTGTTCCTCTTTGTGCCCCTTTGTGATTTCCCCTCGTGTTTTCCCCTCGTGTTCTTCGTGTTCTTCGCGGGATCCGCTCCTTTCGTGAAAGATCGGGCGATTAGGGTTCTACCCTACATCATCATGGTGTCAGAGCCACGTTGATCACGATTTCGGAGCCTCCCCGTTGCGTTTCTAGCCTAATTTTGTTGTTTTTCGTCCTAATCTGAAAATCCCCACCAAAAATAGCCCCAATTTTTTTTTCTGATTTGTCGGTGTGTTGAGATTTTGTTGGTTTGTATCCGTGGATTTGCTTTGTTCTGAGTGGATCTAGCTTCCCATCCTTTTCCCCCCAATTCCCATCCACAAATTCCTCTGAATTTCGCCCGGATTTAACCTCTCCACGCGGTGTTCATCCTGCTCATCCCCGGATCCAGAGCCCGGACATCCGGCTCGTCAAGCTTGGACATCCGGCCATCCACCCAGACATCCGACCCCTGGCAGCAACATCTCCATCCACCGCACCGTTTTCCGCCCAATTTCCACCAAATTTTGTTCCGGTGCCCACCATATATCATATACACTTCCGCATACCTCCACCACTTCCGCATAACCCAACCATTTTGGACCGTTTTGCTCTCCGACACAATTGCTACTTCGAGGTTTGAGAATTTGAGTTGCGGTACCGTATCCTTTTGTGTTTCAGCTATCTAGGTACGGTTCGACATCGACATCACCGCCGCTCATCTTCGCCACGGACGTGTCCTACATCGTCATCAACAACGACTACCTCGACTACACCTTGGTATTCGTGCCACCATTTTGACACCATACCGGAAGCAAGACCGGTAACCTCATCGTGGTATTGGACATATCACTCTTTCCATTACATTGATAGCCATTATAGCCTTACTCCTTTGTGTCGCTTACCCATCAAGACTAGCCATTGAGTATTGCCGGCAACGAGACTTGTGCACATTAGTGATCATACTTCCCATAGCATACATACATCGTTGCATATATTGGTATCATCTCTTGTGTCACAAAGTTGTCATCGCATACTCATTTGCTATCTTGGTTCGTCAAGCATTGCATGAGAAAAGAGCTCAAACATCAAAGAGCCAAACAAGCTTTTAAGCAAAGAGAAAAGATAAGCAAAGAGCTTTTAAGCAAGAACCATAGCATCTTGCAACATTAAGATTGTCATACTCGATCATCTTGGATCATATCATAGCAACACCTTGCATAGAACATATCTGGGATAGAAGTCGTTGCATTTTTGCTAAGTAGGTTGTGCACAAGTTCTTGTATCCGCCTATTGTGCAATCGTGCTAGCGTCTCTCTAGTGGTGTGCAACAAGAGCATTTTTGTGGATTCCACATTTTGGCTCACCCTTGGTTGCACAACCCCACTTATCTTTTTGCGTGTGTGTTTCCGTGTACCTTATATGCTTGGTCTACTTGTTACATTGCATCTTGTGAATCCTTTCCAACATTATTGAAGCTCACTTACAATTGCATCAAATTTTTGTGCCACCATCCTAACCAAGCCCCACCAAAAGCTTTTACTTGTGTAGGTGTGAGAAACCGACAAGTGCTAGTACCAATTGTGCTATTTCCTTGTCCTACATTGGAGTGATCCTCGATCCACTTTCAACTTCGGTCAAGGCCAAGTACTTCTACCAACCCACTCTTCATGGAGCAAGACGACGACATGAACTCCTTCGTCACCAAGAGTCACCTCTTTGGTGCACAATGTGCTTTGCATCAAGAGCAACAAGCTATGAGTGAATGTATCGACAACCTTGCCGCCGACTTGCGACTTTCCGAGCAGCGTACAAGGGACTACTTCGACCACAAGATCGACGATCACAAGCAAGAGAATGACGCAAGGATGGACAAAATTCGTGCTTTGTTGCTCAACCGCTCGTCTTCCACTTCAAGAAGGAGCCGTTCAAGCCGCCACTCCGACTTCACCCTCTCTGGCTCAAGTACACCGACATTGAACACTCTTCGCCGGGCCGCGCGCACCGATCGGCAAGCAAGCCTCAATCCGCTACGCGACACCGACTCTCAAGAGCGCCGACAACGTCAAACTCAAGAGGCCTTTGCGCTAGCCCGAGAACGGCAACGCCAACGCCAACATGAAGAGGAAGAGCGAGCGCGTCTACACCAAAATGCTCAAGATGCCGAGGCACAATGTCAAGAACAACAACTCCGTGACGCTCAAGCACTTGCGGTGCAACAAGCTCTACGCGATTCGAGTCGAGCCGTTGCCGACCGAAGCCGACAAGCCTGTGAACAAGAGGAAGCATTTCGCGAAGAAATTCAAGAACGAAGATTTCAAGCTCGCGTGCATCGTCAAGTTCCTCCTCGAGCTCGACCAGCTCCTCCACGACAAGAACAACATGACGATAACAACCCTCCGCGCCAAGAGCACCACGAGTTGCACAATCATCAACAACATGGGTGTCATCATCCCCGACCCCAACACAATGAAGAGCAACGTTATGGCAAACTCAAGTTCACCATGCCCAAGTTCAACGGAAGCAACGATCCCGAAGAGTACCTTTCATGGGCATTGAAGGTTGACAAGATCTTCCGTTTGCACAATTTTGAATAAGAGAAGAAGATCGCGATGGCATCCCTTGAGTTCCAAGACTATGTCCTCATTTGGTGGGAGCAAATCATAGAGCGCCGAGAGGCAAGAGGTGAACCACCCATCACTACTTGGGCGCAAATGAAGGATGTCATGAGAGCACACTTCATACCTACCTACTACAACCGCGACCTCTTCAAGAAACTCCAACAACTCAAGCAAGGAACAAAGAGCGTTGAAGAATATTACAAGGAGATGGAGATTGCAATGATAAGAGCCAATGTCACGGAAGATGATGAGCAAACAATGGCACGTTTCTTGAATGGACTCAATCATCCTATCAAGAAGATCGTCGATTTCCAACCATACTCAAATCTCATCGAGCTAGTGCACCAAGCTACCAAAGCGGAACACCAAGTGCAAGATGATTTCAAGTATGCCAAGTTCTCATCCAAGTCATACGGCTTCTCCAACAACCAAGCTTCAACGACTCCAACACCGACTACAAATCCTTCTACTTCCAACATCGACAAGTCAACTTTCAAGAAAGCTTCGTCAACTACAAGTCATCCTACTACGACCAACTTCAAGCCGAGAGCTTCATCATCATCAACCCCAACCGATGAGACCGTCAAGACGAGTTCCTTCAAGTGCTTCACTTGCGGAGGCTGAGGCCACAAGTCCTACGAGTGCACCAACAAGCGAACCATGGTCTTCAACGACGATGGCACCTATGACTCCATGAGCGAAGGCGAAATGGAAGCCCTCGAGCAAGTCGCCATGCACCGCCAAGTGAACAATGAAGAAGAACACGTCTTTTGTGATGAAGACTCAAGTCCCGCACTTGTTGTCTCCAAAGTCTTGACTCTCCAACATCACCAAGAAGAAGACCAACGATGCCACATATTCCACACCAAGGCTGGCATCAATGGACGATCCGTCAGTCATCATCGATGGAGGGAGTTGTCATAATCTCGCAAGTGAAGAACTTTGCTCCAAGCTCCAATTTCCCAAGACGAAGCATCCACATCCATACAAAGTGCAATGGCTTAGTGACTCCGACACCATCCAAGTCGAGCACCGAGTACAAGTCTCCTTCAAAATCGGCGCCTACGAAGACACCTTGGAGTGCGACCTCGTTCCTATGACCGTTTGTCATCTTCTCCTTGGACGGCCATGGCAATTTGATAGAGGAGTCGTCCACAACGGCCGAACGAACCACAACATCTTCAAGATGAAGGGCAAGGAGTACGTCCTCCGTCCAATGTTGCCAAGTAAAGTGATCGCCGACAAGCAAGCCACCCATCGTGGAGATCATAGTGAGAGAGCGAGCCACCAAAAAGAGAGTGAGCGCTGCTACGTCTTGAGCTTGCGTTGGTTTTCCCCGAAGAGGAAGGGATGATGCAGCAGAGTAGCGTAAGTATTTCCCTCAGTTTTTGAGAACCAAGGTATCAATCCAGTAGGAGCCCACGCTCAAGTCCCTCGTACCTGCACAAAGCGATATCTACTCACAACCAACGCGATTAGGGGCTGTCAAGCCCTTCACGGTCACTTACGAGAGTGAGATCTGATAGATAGAATATTTTTGGTATTTTTGATATAAAGATGCAAAGTAAAAAGTAAAGGCAAAGTAAATAGCAAAACAATATAAAAGTGATGGAGATTGATATGATGAGAATAGACCCGGGGGCCATAGGTTTCACTAGTGGCTTCTCTCAAGAGCATAAGTATTCTATGGTGGGTGAACAAATTACTCTTGAGCAATTGATAGAATTGTGCATAATTATGAGAATATCTAGGCATGATCATGTATATAGGCATCACGTCCGTGACAAGTAGATCGAAACGATCCTGCATCTACTACTATTACTCCACTCATCGACCGCTATCCAGCATGCATCTAGAGTATTAAGTTAAAAACAGAGTAACGCCTTAAGCAAGATGACATGATGTAGAGAGATAAATTCATGCAATATGAAATAAACCCCATCTTGTTATCCTCGATGGCAACGATACAATACGTGCCTTGCTGCCCCTTCTGTCACTGGGTAAGGACATCGCAAGATCGAACCCAAAGCTAAGCACTTCTCCCATGGCAAGAACTACCAATCTAGTTGGCCAAACCAAACGGATAATTCGAAGAGACTTGCAAAGATAACAAATCATGCATAAAAGAATTCAGAGAAGTTTCAAATATTATTCATAGATAGACTTGATCATAAACCCACAATTCATCGGTCTCAACAAACACACCGCAAAAAGAAGATTACATCGAATAGATCTCCACAAGAGAGGGGGAGAACTTTGTATTGAGATTCAAAGAGAGAGAAGAGGCCATCTAGCTACTAACTATGGACCCGAAGGTCTGAGGTAAACTACTCACACTTCATTGGAGGGGTTAGGATGATGTAAAAGCCCTCCGTGATGACGGCCCTCTTCCGGCAGAGCTCCGGAACAGGCCCCAAGATGGGATCTCATGGATACAGAAAGTTGCGGCGGTGGAATTAGGTTTTTGGCTCCTGTTCTGATTGTTTGGGGGTACGTGTGTATATATAGGAGGAAGGAGTACGTCGGTGGAGCACCGAGGGGCCCACGAGGTAGGGGGTGCGCCCTAGGGGGGCGCCCCCACCCTCGTGACCACCTCTTTGATCCCTTGCAGTAGGGTCCAAGTCTCCTGGATCACGTTCGGTGAGAAAATCACATTTCCGAAGATTTTATTCCGTTTGTACTCCGTTTGATATTCCGTTTATCCGAGACACCAAAATAGGCAAAAAACAGCAATTCTGGGCTGGGCCTCCGGTTAATAGGTTAGTCCCAAAAATAATATAAAAGTGGAAAATAAAGCCCAATATATTCCAAAACAGTAGATAATATAGCATGGAGCAATCAAAAATTAGAGATATGTTGGAGACGTATCAGGCATCCCCAAGCTTAATTCGTGCTCGTCCTCGAGTAGGTAAATGATAAAAAGAGAATTTTTGATGCGGAGTGCTGCTTGGCATAATTTCAATGCAAATCTTCTTAATTGTGGTATGAATATTTAGATTAGAAAGATTCAAGAAAAAATTTTATATTGACATAGAAAATAATAAACTTCAAGCATACTAACAAAGCAATTATGTCTTCTCAAAATAACATGGCCAAAGAAAGTTATCCCTACAAAATCATATAGTCTGGCTATGCTCCATCTTCCTCACACAAAATATTTAAATCATGCACAACCCCGATGACAAGCCAAGCAATTGTTTCATACTCTAACTTTTTCAATCTTCACGCAATACATGAGCGTGAGCCATGGATATAGCACTATAGGTGGAATAGAATGGTGGTTGTGGAGAAGACAAAAAGGAGAAGATAGTCTCACATCAACTAGGCGTATCAACGGTCTATGGAGATGCCCATCAATAGATATCAATGTGAGTGATTAGGGATTGCCATGCAACGGATGCACTAGAGCTATAAATGTATGAAAGCTCAACAAAAGAAACTAGTGGGTGTGCATCCAACTTGCTTGCTCACGAAGACCTAGGGCAATTTGAGGAAGCCCATCATTGGAATATACAAGCCAAGTTATATAACGTAAAATTCCCACTAGTATATGAAAGTGACAATATATGAGACTCTCTATATGAAGAACATGGTGCTACTTTGAAGCACAATATATGAGACTTCCTATATCATGGTGCTACTTTGAAGCACAAGTGTGGAAAAAAAATGATAGTAGCATTGCCCCTTTTTATTTATATATAATTTTTTGGGCCTTTTTTTATTTGGCCTTTCTCTTTTTTTCTTCTTTTTTGGGACAATGCTCTATTGAATGATGATCATCACACTTCTATTTATTTACAACTCAATGATTACAACTCGATACTAAAACAAAGTATGACTCTATATGAATGCCTCCGGCGGTGTACCGGGATATGCAATGAATCAAGAGTGACAAGTATGAAAGAATTATGTACGGTGGCTTTGCCACAAATACTATGTCAACTACATGATCATGCTAAGCAATATGACAATGATGGATGTGTCATGATGAACTAGATGGTGGAAAGTTGCATGGCAATATATCTCGGAATGGCTATGGAAATGCCATAATAGGTAGGTATGGTGGCTGTTTTGAGGAAGGTATATGGTAGGTGTATGATACCGGTGAAAGGTGCACGGTATTAGAGATTCTAGCAAGGGTGGAAGGGTGGGAGTGCGTATAATCCATGGACTCAACATTAGTCATAAAGAACTCATATACTTATTGCAAAAATTTAGAAGTTATCAAAGCAAAGTATTACGCGCATGCTCCTAGGGGGATAGATTGGTAGGAAAAGACCATCGCTCGTCCCCGACCTCCACTCATAAGGAAGACAATCAATAAATAAATTATGCTCCGACTTCATCACATAATGGTTCACCATACGTGCATGCTACGAGAATCACAGACTTCAACACAAGTATTCTTTAAATTCACAACTACTCAACTAGCATGACTTTAATATTATCACCTCCATATCTCAAAACAATTATCATGCTTCAATCTTTTCTTAGTATTCAACACACTCAAAAAGTTTCACAAATCTTGAATACCAAGCATATTATTGTTAGGCAAATTACCATGTTATTAAGAGACTCTCAAATTAATTTAAGTGAAGCATGAGAGATCAATAGTTTCTTTAAAACGAATCCACCATCGTGCTCTAAAAGATCTAAGTGAAGCACATAGAGCAAAATTATCTAGCTCAAAAGATATAAGTGAAGCACATAGAGCAAAATTATCTAGCTCAAAAGATATAAGTGAAGCACATAGAGTATTCTATCAAATTTTAATTCATGTATGGCTCTCTTAAAAGGTGTGTACAGCAAGGATGATTGTGGCATACTAACAAACAAAGACACAAATAATACAAGACGCTCCAAGCAAAACACATATCATGTTGGTGAATAAAAATATAGCTCCAAGTAAACTACCGATGGAAGTGGACGAAAAAGAGGGGATGCCTTCCGGGGCATCCCCAAGCTTTGACTTTTTGGTGTCCTTGGATTATCTTGGGGGTGCCATGGGCATCCCCAAGCTTAGGCTCTTTCCACTCCTTGTTCCATGATCCATCAAAAGAATTCACCCAAAACTTGAAAACTTCACAACACAAAACTCAAGATAGAGAACTCGTGAGCTCCGTTAGCGAAAGAAAACAAAAGACCACTTCAAGGTACTGTAATGAACTCATTTTTTATTTGTATTGGTGTTAAATCTACTGTATTCCAACTTATCTATGGATTATAAACTATTTTACTAGCCATAGATTCATCAAAATAAGCAAACAACACACGAAAAACAGAATCTGACAAAAACAGAACAGTCTGTAGTTATCTGTAGCTAGCGCAAAATCTGGAACCCCAAAAATTCAAAAATAAATTTCTGGACATGAGTAATTTATCTATTAATCATCTGCAAAAATAATTAACTAAATATAACTCTTCAAATAAAAATGACAGTAGTTCTCGTGAGCGCTAAAGTTTCTGTTTTTTACAGCAAGTTCAACAAGACTTTCCCCAAGTCTTCCCAACGGTTCTACTTGGCACAAACAATAATTAAACACAAAAAACACAACCAAAACAGAGGCTAAATAATTTATTTATTACTAAACAGGAGCAAAAAGCAAGGAAAAAAAATAAAATTGGGTTGCCTCCCAACAAGCGCCATCGTTTGACGCCCTAGCTAGGCATAACAAGCAAGGATAGATCTAAGTATTGCCATCTTTGGTAGGTAATTCTTCAATTAGGCATCTACCATCTTTAGGAATTTCTTTATTTTTATTAATTATCAAACTTTTAGGCACAAGATCGAAAAATTCATTTGTAATAAATGGTTCTTTAATGATAGCAAAAAGATTGGGATGAATACTTATAGATTTAAGATCAGCAGTTTCCTTACTAGATGATTCACCCTTATTTTTAGGAATATACATAAGCTTGGCAATTTTAGTAGGAGGACTAGGAGTATTCTTTATGGAAGAAAAAGCGGTTCCCAAATTTGCAATGATACCCTCAAGTTTATCAATTCTAGTAGAATCTAAGTTCATCTTCTCATTAACTATGGGTTCCTTTTTCTTAATATTTTTCAATGTCATTCCTACCTTAGATCCATATTGAGTAATTTGATTGTGGATCTTTTTATCTAGATTTTCAATTGATTCAATAGTAGCAACTTTATTTTCAATAATTTCAAGTCTTTGCATAACATGCTCCAAAGTTAACATGGTTCCATTAACCAAAAGAGGTGGTGAGCCAAATAAATCTATCATAGCATTATAAGAATCAAAAGTATGGCTACCCAAGAAGTTCCCTCCGGTAATGGTATCGAGGATATATCTATATCAAGGATTAACACCTACATAAAAATTGCGAAGAAGAACTACGATATATTGTTTCCTGGTAGATCTATTTTGAGCATTGCAAATTCTATACCAAGCATCTTTTAGATTTTCTCCCTCCCTTTGTTTAAAATTTAGAACTTCACTCTCGGGAGACAACGGAGAAGATATGAGACTAGCCATGACGACAAGCAAACAAACTAGCACACGAGCAAACAAAAAGGCAAACAGAGAGGGAGGATAGAGAGAGAGAGGGCAAATAAAACGGCAAGGGTGAATTGGGAGGGAGAGGAAAACGAGAGGCAAATGGCAAATAATGTAATGCGAGAGATAGGGATTGTGATGGATACTTGGTATATTGACTTTTGCGTAGACTCCCCGGCAACGGCGCCAAAAATCCTTCTTGCTACGTCTTGAGCTTGTGTTGGTTTTCCCCGAAGAGGAAGGGATGATGCAGTAGAGTAGCGTAAGTATTTCCCTCAGTTTTTGAGAACCAAGGTATCAATCCAGTAGGAGCCCACGCTCAAGTCCCTCGTACCTGCACAAAGCGATAGCTACTCGCAACCAACGCGATTAGGGGTTGTCAAGCCCTTCACGGTCACTTACGAGAGTGAGATCTGATAGATAGAATATTTTTGGTATTTTTGATATAAAGATGCAAAGTAAAAAGTAAAGGCAAAGTAAATAGCAAAACAATATAAAAGTGATGGAGATTGATATGATGAGAATAGACCCGGGAGCCATAGGTTTCACTAGTGGCTCTCAAGAGCATAAGTATTCTACGGTGGGTGAACAAATTACTGTTGAGCAATTGATAGAATTGTGCATAATTATGAGAATATCTAGGCATGATCATGTATATAGGCATCACGTCCGTGACAAGTAGATCGAAACGATTCTGCATCTACTACTATTACTCCACTCATCGACCACTATCCAGCATGCATCTAGAGTATTAAGTTAAAAATAGAGTAACGCCTTAAGCAAGATGACATGATGTAGAGAGATAAATTCATGCAATATGAAATAAACCCCATCTTGTTATCCTCGATGGCAACGATACAATATGTGCCTTGCTGCCCCTTCTGTCACTGGGTAAGGACACCACAAGACCGAACCCAAAGCTAAGCACTTCTCCTATGGCAAGAACTACCAATCTAGTTGGCCAAACCAAATGGATAATTCGAAGAGACTTGCAAAGATAACCAATCATGCATAAAAGAATTCAGAGAAGATTCAAATATTATTCATAGATAGACTTGATCATAAACCCACAATCCATCGGTCTCAACAAACACACCGCAAAAAGAAGATTACATCGAATAGATCTCCACAAGAGAGGGGGAGAACTTTGTATTGAGATTCAAAGAGAGAGAAGAATCCATCTAGCTACTAACTATGGACCCGAAGGTTTGAGGTAAACTACTCACACTTCATCGGAGGGGCTAGGATGATGTAGAAGCCCTCCGTGATGACGGCCCTCTTCTGGCAGAGCTCCGAAACAGGCCCCAAGATGGGATCTCGTGGATACAGAAAGTTGCGGCGGTGAAATTAGGTTTTTGGCTCCTGTTCTGATCGTTTGGGGGTACGTGTGTATATATAGGAGGAAGGAGTACGTCGGTGGAGCACCGAGGGGCCCACGAGGCAGGGGGGCGCGCCCTAGGGGGGGCACCCTCGTGACCACCTCTTTGATCCCTTGCAGTAGGGTCCAAGTCTCCTGGATCACGTTCGGTGAAAAAATCACGTTTCCAAAGATTTTATTCCGTTTGGACTCCATTTGATATTCCGTTTATCCGAAACACTGAAATAGGCAAAAAACAGCAATTCTGGGCTGGGCCTCCGGTTAATAGGTTAGTCCCAAAAATAATATAAAAGTGGAAAATAAAGCCCAATATAGTCCAAAACAGTAGATAATATAGCATGGAGCAATAAAAAATTATAGATACGTTGGAGACGTATCAAGCGCCACAAGCCAAAATCGAGTGCCTCCACGATGAGCGAGAACAAGAACCTAGTTCTATTTGCCACCAAACGTGAGGTAAGGGAAGTGTGTGAGAACCCATCTAGTGTCCTACACTACGTCCTCATGTGCAAGGAAAATGCACCACAAACTAACACTTCTCACACTCTTCCTCTAGTGTTGTCTTCTCTTTTGCAGGAATTTCAAGATGTTTTCCCCGATGAGCTACCTCCGGGTCTACCTCCTCTACGAGGCATTGAGCACCGAATCGACCTCATCCCCGGAGCACCTCTTCCGAACAAAGCTCCATACCGTGTTGTAAGGGCATATTTATCCCTAAGGTGTTTTGGTGATTGATGACAACGCGTTTGCGGACTAATCGTGTGCCTTGAGTATCCCAGACATTTCATCACTAGGCACAAGATGGTTGGGTGCCCCTCGAAGACTGTTGACGACGGCGTCTTTTCTACGTTTCTTTTTGGTGGATTTGAGTCATAGGAAAGCCGTACTATTAAGAGGGGGTCCGCGTCAGAAAGGTTTGGGTGGAATCATCACGTACACGTCTCCTTCTTGTCCCCTCCTTTTCCCTTGGAGCTTCCTCCGCTTTCTCGCCTCCCTGGTTTTGGCTGCTGAGTTGGGTCGCGGTAGTACTGCTCCCAGGAGAGCGGTAGTACCATAGGTGTTGGGTTTCGTAGTAATTTCAAAAAATTTCCTACGCACACGCAAGATCATGTGATGCATAGCAACGAGGGGGAGAGTGTTGTCTACGTACCCAACGCAGACCGACTGCGGAAGCGATGACACAACGTAGAGGAAGTAGTCGTATGTCTTCACGATCCAACCGATCAAGCACCGAAACTACGGCACCTTCGAGTTCGAGCACACGTTCAACTCGATGACGATCCCCAGACTCTGATCCAGCAAAGTGTCGGGGAAGAGTTCCGTCAGCACGACGGCGTGGTGACGATCTTGATGAACTACAGCAGCAGGGCTTCACCTAAACTCCGCTACAGTATTATCGAGGTATATGGTGGCAGGGGGCACCGCACACGGCTAAGGAATAGATCACGTGGATCAACTTGTGTGTCTAGAGGTGCCCCCTGCCTCCGTATATAAAGGAGTAGAGGGGGGAGGCTGGCCGGCCAAGGAGGAGGGCGCAGGAGAGTCCTACTCCCTCTAGGAGTAGGATTCCCCCCCAATCCTAGTCGGAATAGGATTCGCGGAGGGGGAAAAGAGGAGGAGGGGGACGGCCACCTCTCCTAGTCCTAATAGGACTAGGGGAAGGGGGAGGCGCACAGCCCATCTAGGGCAGCCTCTTCTCTTTTCCACCAAGGCCCACTATGGCCCATATAGCTCCCGGGGGGTTCCGGTAACCCTCCCGGTATTCCGGTAAAATCCCGATTTCACCCGGAACACATCCGATATCCAAACATAGGCTTCCAATATATCAATCTTTACGTCTCGACCATTTCGAGACTCCTCGTCATGTCCATGATCACATCCGGGACTCCGAACAACCTTTGGTACATCAAAATGCATAAACTCATAATATAACTGTCATCGTAACCTTAAGCGTGCGGACCCTACGGGTTCGAGAACAATGTAGACATGACCGAGACACGTCTCCTGTCAATAACCAATAGCGGGACCTGGATGCCCATATTGGCTCCTACATATTCTACGAAGATCTTTATCGGTCAGACCGCATAACAACATACGTTGTTCCCTTTGTCATCGGTATGTTACTTGCCCGAGATTCGATCGTCGGTATCCAATACCTAGTTCAATCTCGTTACCGGCAAGTCTCTTTACTCGTTCCGTAATACATCATTTCACAACTAACATATTAGTTGTAATGCTTGCAAGGCTTATGTGATGTGTATTACCGAGAGGGCCCAGAGATACCTCTCCGACAATCGGAGTGACAAATCCTAATCTCGATATACGCCAACCCAACATCTACCTTCGGAGACACCTGTAATGCTCCTTTATAATCACCCAGTTACGTTGTGACGTTTGGTAGCACCCAAAGTGTTCCTCCGGCAACCGGGAGTTGCATAATCTCATAGTCATAGAAACATGTATAAGTCATGAAGAAAGCAATAGCAACATACTAAACAATCGTGTGCTAAGCTAATGGAATGGGTCATGTCAATTAGATCATTCAACTAATGATGTGACCTCGTTAATCAAATAACAACTCATTGTTCATGGTTAGGAAACATAACCATCTTTGATTAACGAGCTAGTCAAGTAGAGGCATACTAGTGACACTTTGTTTTTCTATGTATTCACACATGTATTATGTTTCCGGTTAATACAATTCTAGCATGAATAATAAACATTTATCATGATTATAAGGAAATAAATAATAACTTTATTATTGCCTCTAGGGCATATTTCCTTCAATAGGCACCAGCGGTAGTACCGTGCGGTGGCGCGGTAGTACCGCAGGTGCCCACGGTAGTACCGCTCCCTTGGAGCTGCACTATCGCTGCCCACCAGGCTAGTACCGCTCCTTCGCGGTAGTAGGGGCGGATGTAATTTTTTACATACGCACCTACCGCCGTAGTACCTCTTTCGCTCCGTGGTAGTACCGTGCTATGTTGTCAGGCAGTAGTACCGCCCCTCGGCAGTACTATTGTGTCGGGTTTTTGCTTCTTCTGTTTCTTTGCGGAAGTAGGCACGGATGTTTCCTCCCCCTGGCTAGGGGATTTCTGCCTTACGGTAGTACCGCATGGAGGCGTGGTAGTACCGCCCTCAGCTCCTGCGCGTCAGATCTGACCTTGCTGTCGCTGGGGTTGCGGCAGTACCACGGGCCTGTACGGTAGTACCGCATGGCCATGCGGTAGTACCGCTGGCCTGGCGCGGTAGTACCGCTGGCCGCGGGCTGGTTTGTGGGTAGCGGTTGGATCTTTGTCCTACCTATATAAGGAGTCCCCTTCTTCCCTGTTGACTCATCTCTTCTAACCCTAAGCTCCATTATTGCTCTAAGCTCCATTTTCGCCCGATCTCACTCCCTAGCCAATCAAACTTGTTTATTTGTTCGGGAGTGGTTGAGAAGGCCTCGATCCACACTTCCACCAAGAGAAATTTGATTTCCCCCCACTAATCCCTTGCGGATCTTGTTACTCTTGGGTGTTTGAGCATCCTAGACGGTTGAGGTCACCGCGAAGCCATAGTCCATTGTGGTGAAGCTTCATGGTGTCGTTGGGAGCCTCCAATTGAGTTGTGGAGATTGCCCCAACCTTGTTTGTAAAGGTTCGGCCGCCGCCTCCAAGGGCACCAATAGTGGAATCACGGCATCTCGCATTGTGTGAGGGCGTGAGGAAAATACAGTGGCCCTAGTGGCTTCTTGGGGAGCATTGTGCCTCCACACCGCTCCAACGGAGACATACTTCCTCTCAAAGGGAAGGAACTTCGGTAACACATCCTCGTCTCCACCGTCTCCACTCTTGGTTATCTCATGCCTTTACTTGTGCAAGTTTATTTGTATCGTATCACTTGCTTGCTTGTGTTCCTATCCTTGTTGCATCATATAGGTTGCTCACCTAGTTTCATATCTAGACAGCCTACTTTGATGCAAATTGTTAAAGAAAAGCTAAAAATTGTTAGTTGCCTATTCACCCCCCTCTAGTCAACCATATCGATCCTTTCAATTGGTATTAGAGCCAGGTTTCTTCATTAAGGACTTTACTGTCTGAAGAGTATGGTTAATACCGTAGAAGGTGTGGAGGAACACTCCGATGTGAATCCGACCTCGTCTACGGGCGATGGGGGAACCTCGGTCTCTTATGAGGAGTTCAATGTGGCCTTGGAGACATTGAAAACCTCCATGATGACCGAGGTTGAAAGCATGTTTACTATATTCCTTGAGGGGCTTAAACTATCCACCGCACCGTTGAAAGTGGGTGATCCCACCGACAAGGTGACGGATGCTATCTCCGATAAGGGGGAAGCTAGTAGTGAAAAGGCTCCTTCTTCTAGTGGTAAAAATGGCACCGGCATCTTTGCTCATGTGGAACCACCACTTGTTTATGGTGGACCGGTTCCTTCCACTCATTTGAATCATGCCGGTCCTCCCCCTAAGATTGTGAAAAATGAGGACTTTGATTCTTGGGTTTACCGCTTTAAACGTCATTTAAATCATGTGAACACTAACCTTTGGAGAATCGTTGAAGAATGTTTATATCCGCGTGATCCAAGCAACTTCACTCCTCGAGAAGCCGCGGATAATCAATTCAATGAGAATGCTCTCTTCATCATTCAAGATGCAATCCCACCCGAAGACCTACCTCATCTTTGGCCCTTCGCCTTGGCCAAAGACGCATGGCACTGTGTTGTCTCTCTCTACCGGGGAAGCGCAAGCATTCAACGCTCCAACTATGAAGTGGTGCAAGATGAGGCCGATGAGTTTGCAATGAAAGAAGATGAAGAACCTCGTGAGCTTTATCGGAGAGTAACCAAACTCGCGGTCTCACTACGAGATCACGGGAGCAAGGACAGGGATGACAATTGGATCAAGCGGAAATTCCTCAAGGAAATGATGCCCTACCACAAGGCCATGTCCTCCGTCATTCGTCAAAGACCGGACTTCCACACTTTGACCTCAAGCGAAGTGTTGGATGAGTTTGTGGCCATGAACATTTTGGACAAGACCGCCGACAATGCGGTGCTTCGTTCTCAAAGGGCAAAGAAGCCCAACCTTGCATTGAAGGCCAAGCTCAACGTTGAAGTAGAAGAGGAGGAAGAAGAGGAGAGCAACCCCGAAGATACAAAGTATGCATATCATGAACACATGGCACTCGCTTAAAGGCAATTTTGGAGCAAGAAAAACTCGAGGCCAAACTTTAGCAAAAACAACTCAAGTGGCACGAAGAGCAAGCAACGTGTAAGGACTTGCTACAATTGTGGCAACGTGAGTCATTTTGTTGCGGAGTACCCGTATGAGAAGAGGGAAGACAATGGTGGCAAGCTCATCCGAAAGGACAAGGCCAAGTCGTTCCCCAACAAGAGCAACTTCACCAAGAAGACTCCTCCCAAGGCATTGGTGGTACAAGAAGAGTACAATGAGGATGATGAAGGTGATGAGTCGGTTGCCATGGCCTCCGTTTCCATTGCGACGACTCCACGGGTGTCTCTCTTCGACTCACCCAATGAGAGCATCACCGCCAAGTGCCTCATGGCTAAAGCCACCAACAAGGTAACCCCCAACATCAAAACTACCATCATTAATCATCCTTCTCCGACGGATAGCATTAATGAACTTGAGGGAGCTAATGTGGAGGCAAATGAGTTTGAGGCCTTTATGGGCAAACTTAAGGGAAAATCCAAGAAGCACTTTGTTGCTCTCTTGGAACAACTTGGTGAAGCCAATGACATGATCGAGGCTCACGAAGACACCATCACTAAGATGGAAGGGCATAGTCGTGACTATGCCGATGAGATTTCGGATCTTTCCAATGCTCTTGAGGAAGAGCATGGTCTTCGTTTGGCTCTTGAGGAGTCACACAACGTTGATCATGCTAAGTTAAAGAAAGATTATGATCATGTCCTCATTGTTTCTCATGTGCTAAACTCCGAGAAGGACAAACTTGAGGTTGATCTTGCTAGACTCAAAGAGGAGTTTGATCTACTTGACAAGGCTCACAATGTCTTGAAGGGTGCTCTTGCTAGCCTCAAAGAGTCTCATGATCAACTTCAAGTAAAGCTAACCAAGGAAAAAGCCACTTTTCCTCGTATGATGTTAATTGATAATGCAAATGCTACTAACCCGTGTTGTGAGCATGTGCATCTCGTTGAGGAGAACGCTAAGCTAAAGGGGCAACTTGAGAGAGGTCTTGCGACTTGCATACAAGGCAAGAAGAACCTCAACGACCTCTTGATCAACCAAAAGGGAGTTGTGGCCAAGGACGGGGTTGGGTACGTGCCCGACTCCAAGAACAAGAAGAAGAATGACAAGATCAAACGACCTCCTCATCTCATGCAAACCTTTGTGAAGGAGGGAGAGAGTGCCTCCGAGGAGAAGAAGAAGAACAATGCGAAGGGTAGCATTGTCAAAAAGGGCAATGTCATTCCTCGCATCAAAGCCGGCGACTTTAATCCTTCTTATGTGTTATGCCGTGCTAGTGATGGGCATGTCTATGCCAAATTCGTTGGTTCTCCTCATGAATACATTGAATGGTCTATTTGGGTTCCAAAGACCCTTGTTACTAACATCAAAGTAACCATTACAAAATGGGTACCTAAAACCAAGCATTAATCTCTTGTAGGTGTTTGCTTCCGGTGGGGGATCATGGTTGCTCGATAGTGGAGCTACAAATCATATGACCGGAAGCAAGGACTTGGTGGTGGACGTGCAAGATTCCATCTATGCCCACCAATGTCGAGTGGGGTGACGCCTCATCCTCTAAGGTATTGGGACTTGGCAAGGTGGTCATCTCTCATGATCTCATGATCGAGAAGGTCATGATTGTTGAGTCCCTTGCATACAATTTACTTTCCGTTCGTCAACTTGCAATCATGGGCTTTGCCACTTTCTTTGATATCGATATCATGGCCCTCTTGTGGAGCAATACTCTTAAAGTAGCCTTTGTTGGGCATGTCGAGAACGGTCTATATGTGATTAAATTTTCGGAGCGACCCACTAAGACCGCGACATGCCTAATGGCTAAAGTTGATGTGGGATGGCTTTGGCATCGCCGTCTAGCCCATGTCAATATGAGATCTTTGCAAAGTCTCCTCAAGGGGGACCATGTCCGTGGACTAACGAATGTTAGTTTTGCTAAAGATCGTGCTTGCAGTGCTTGTATCAAAGGAAAGCTACATGAGAAGGCTCACCCTCCCACGACTATCATTTACTCAAAGAGGCCTTTGGAGCTCCTTCACATGGATCTCTTTGGGCCTCCATCCTTCGATAGTCTTGGGGGTAGGAAGTATTGCTTGGTGATTGTGGATGACTACTCAAGATACACTTGGGTGTATTTCTTCAAGAGGAAGAGCGAGACCCAACAAACCGTCATTGACTTTGCAAATGAAGCACAACGTCAACACAATGCAAAGATCTTGACAATAAGAAGTGACAACGGCACCGAGTTCAAGAACTACACCTTGGATGAGTTTCTTAGTGATGAGGGATCAAGCATCAATATTCCGCACCTTACACCCCTCAACAAAATGGTGTTGCGGAGAGGAAGAACAAGACGTTGATGGATGCGGCAAGGACCATGATGGCGGAGTTCAAGTCTCCGTACAACTTTTGGGCCGAAGCCATCAACACCGCGTGTCATGCATCCAATCGGCTCTACCTCCGCAAGGGCTTGAACAAGACTCCATATGAGATACTCACCGGTAACAAGCCCAACCTCAAGTACTTTCGGGTGTTCGGGTGTAAGTGTTTCATTCTCAATAAAGGTGTTCGGTTGTCTAAATTTGAGGCTAGAGCTTATGAGGGCATATTTTTTGGTTATGCTACAAACTCTCATGCTTACCGTGTCCTCAATAAATCCACGGGACTTATTGAGGAGACATGTAACATGGAGTTTGATGAGAATAACGGCTCCCAAGTGGAGCAAAGTGGCACTTGTGATGTAGGTGATGAAATTCCTCCTCAAGCCATAAGAAGAATGGGTGTTGGTTTTATCCTACCCATTGAGGAACCCCTTGTGGCCGAAGGAGAAGGAAAAAGCTCCACTCAAGTGGATCCATCACCAACCCAAGGCCCACACGCTTCCGAAGAACAACATGAAGGCCCTCATCCTCAAGAACATGACCAAGGGCAAGATCATGCTCAAGGCGGTGTTGACACATCAAGTGATGCCCAAGGTCAAGTTCTCTCCTCCGAGCAAGTCCAAGAACAAGAACAAGCTCAAGACGACGCTCAAGATGATCAAGTGACCACTCCTCGTCTCACCCCCGAGGAGGAATTGGAGCGTCGTGCCGCCAAGGTTGCTTCCAAGATCTCCACCAAGGATCATCTCATGACGAATGTGCTTGGAAGCTTAAGAAAGGGGGTAAGCACTCGTAGACAATTAGCAAACTATTGTGAGCATCACGCATTTGTCTCTTGTGTCGTACCCCACAAGGTCTATGAGGCGCTAGAAGATCCAGATTGGCTCAATGCCATGCATGAAGAACTCAACAACTTCGAGCGCAACAAAGTGTGGAGATTGGTGCCAAGACCGACGGGGAACCACAATGTCATTGGAACCAAGTGGATATTTAAGAACAAGCAAGATGCCCATGGGATTATCATTCACAACAAGGCTCGTTTGGTAGCACAAGGCTACTCCCAAGTCGAGGGTATCGACTACGGTGAAACCTTTGCTCCCGTTGCTCGTCTTGAACCTATTCGCATGTTGATTGCTTATACTTCTCATCATAACTTTAAGTTACAACAAATGGATGTGAAGAGTCCTTTTCTTAATGGTCCCATTAATGAATTGGTTTATGTCAAGCAACCCCCCGGGTTTGAGGATCCCTACTTTCCCGATCATGTGTGTCAACTCGATAAGGCACTCTATGGCCTTAAACAAGCCCCACGTGCGTGGTATGACCACCTTACCGAGTTGTTACAAGATCGTGGTTTTGAAGTTGGGCTAATCGACCCCACTCTTTTTACTAAGAAGGTCAAAGGGGAGTTGTTTGTGTGCCAATTATATGTTGATGATATCATCTTTGGTTCCCCTAACAAAGCTTTCAATGAGGAATTTGCCGCTCTCATGACCTCAAAGTTCGAGATGTCTTCCATGGGAGAGTTGAAGTTCTTTCTAGGGTTCAAAGTGAAGCAAAGAAGAGAAGGAACCTTCATCAACCAAGCCAAATATACTCAAGACATGCTCAAGAGATTCAAGCTAAGTGATGTCAAGCGGGCTTCCACTCCAATGCCCACCAAGTGCCAACTTGACATAGATCCCAACGGTAAAGCGGTGGATCAAAAGGTATATCGCTCCATGATAGGCTCCTTGCTTTACCTTTGTGCATCTAGACCGGATATCATGTTGAGTGTGGGAATTTGTGCACGGTTTCAAGCCGCACCTAAGGAAAGTCACTATGTGGCGGTCAAACGAATCTTTCGATATTTGGCTCATACCCCAAACTTTGGCTTATGGTACCCAAGAGGAGCAAACTTCAAGCTTGTAGGGTATTCGGATTCCGATTGGGCGGGAGACAAAGTGGATAGGAAGTCCACTTCTGGAGGGTGCCAATTCCTTGGTTGCTCTTTGGTAAGTTGTGTGTCTCTCTCCTCCACTGAAGCGGAGTATGTGGCGGCCGGTAGTTGTTGTGTATAACTCTTATGGATGAGGCAAACTTTAAAGGATTACGGTGTCATTTGTGACAAAGTGCCTCTTTGGTGTGACAATGAAAGTGCCATCAAGATCTCTCTCAACCCGGTGCAACACTTCAAGACGAAGCATATCGAGATCCGGTATCACTTCATCCGGGATCACATTAGGCGAGGAGAGATCGAGCTCAACTATGTCAACACTCATGATAACCTTGCAGATATTTTCACGAAGCCCTTGGATGAAGCAAGATTTCGCGAGTTAAGGCATGAGCTAAATATCATTGATTCGAGCAATGTTGCTTGAACCCTTGCACACCCCACCATACTCAACGTGTTGTCTTTTTTATATGTAGGCATGGACATAGGGGGAGTGTTGTTCTCTCAATGAACTCTCCCTCCCCCCATTATGCATAAATTGATCAAGTCTTTCACATTACCCATGTTTGATGGTACTTGTGCTTCAAAGACGAGTTTTGGTCATGGACCCAAGGATAATTATTCGCGGTGCCATACCAATTGACTCAAACATAGGTGGCTACAGCCATCGCCCTCTCTTTGGAGAGGTGGTGTCTCATGGTTGTTTCGTTTTGTCGTTTGCCTTTCTGCCTTTGTGTGTAGCGTGGTCTCATGGTGCCGTGTTGCCTCGGAGTGTTAGTGCAAAGACCCCGTTTTTCATGTGCTTAAAACGTGCATCTTCTTGAGCCCACGGTACTACCGCGGCTTGCCGCGGTACTACCGCTTTGAGAGGCACGGTACTACCGCGCCATAGCGCGGTACTACCGCTCAGGTGCGGTACTTCGGAAGTACCGCGCCGAGCGGTACTACCGCGATGGGGCACAGTACTACCGTGCCGTCGAGGGAGCGTGGGGGTTACGACTCGGGCAGGGGAGTTCCAACTCCCCATACCCATTCACTTGTCTCTCTCCCCACATCTCTCTCTCTCTTGCTCAAGAACGGCGCCGGAGGCCCTCGTCGGATCTCCGTCTCCGGCCACTCTCCTCGGATTCCGACCGGTGGGATCATTCCCCACCACTTCCTCTTGCCATGGACCAAGGTTTTTCCCCAAATCCCTCTTTTTCTTGGTTGTTCTCCCGCTTCTAGGTTTTTGGGGAGATGCTTGTTGTTCTTGAGATTTTAGGCCAAATCTATGCAAGAGTAGGATGTAGGAGAGTCGTGTTGCGTAGGAATCATACTTGATATGTTGTCTTGTGGTAGATTTGTCCAACCGTAGTACCGCCGCGGTTTCGCGGGCTTTTCTCAGATTTGAACTTGTTCGGATCTGACACGGTGCGGTACTACCGTGTCTCATGTGTGGTACTACCGCTCGTGCGGTACTACCGCCCATCAGGTGCGGTACTACCGCGCTAGCTCGTGCGGTACTACCGCTCATCAGACGCGGTACTACCGCGCTAGCTGAGGGACTAAGCTCGTACTACCGCTCCTAGACCCGGTACTACCGTGACCTTACACGGTACTACCGCGACTAAGAGCAGTACTACTATCTTAGTTCCGCAGCACTTGGCAGTACTACCATAGGGGTCAAATCTCTCTCTAGGCAATTATCTTGTGTGCTTTCTGCATGTTTCTTTTGCTTTGTTGTGGTCTTTGCATTGATCCCTCTTGTTTGTCGTGGGTGTTTTGTGTTTTGTGTCTCAGGTGGTGGCTCTCGCTGTTCCAATCCTAGTCATGACACTGGCTCCAAGCGTCTGCGCAACCCCCAAGATGAAGCCCCAGAGGGCTCCAATGCCCCCAAGCGCAATGTCAAGACCACTGCCAGTAAGCAAAAGGAACCTGCTAAGGGCATGGATGAGATTTCAGTCACTGAGTATGTCGAACGCCGGAAGATCAATCCCTATGTGAATGCTCGGGCTATCCTCAGAGGCACCGAGTTGTTTTGGACCAAGCAACAGGCTCTCATCTATCTGGATGTGATCAAGAACAAGCAGAATACCTTCGTGGATGTCAAGTGGATTGACATGAATCACATGCGGAAGGACAAGTTTCGTGACTATTTTGGAGAGGCTCTGGACTTGGTGGAGCAGTTTGCTATTGAACCGGTGATCTCCTTTCACCTTGACTATGACCCTGAGCTTATCTGTCAGTTCTTTGCCTCAGTGTACTTTCATCCCGGGGATGAGCGGAGGATGATCTGGATGACCAACGGCCGTCAGCTGTCTGCTACATGGAAGGAGTTCATGGATCTGCTTCACATTCCTGATGACGGGCTTCACACCCCCGTTGGTGTTCGCCCCCATGCCAACTCTGAGTCTGCCAACAAGAACCTGCTTCAGCCTTTCCTTGTTGAGAAGGTGCTCCCCAATGGCAAGTCAACTTGGGTGTTGAACTCCTTTCTGGATATCATGCATAGCATCTTCCGCAACACTCTATTCCCACGCATTGGCGACAAGGACAAGGTCCATGCCTATCTAGTGGACATGTTGCTCCTGTGTGTAGAGGCACGTTCATCTTAGACTCAGCCACTTGATGTCTCACACATCATGTGGTGTGAGCTTCGATTTGCGGTGTTCACTCGCAAGGTACCTATCTATGGACCGTACCTGTTTCTGCTGCTCTCCACCACTTGGGAGAAGATGTACCCTGGTGATGAGTTCCTTGCTCCAGACTGGATTCGCCATGAGTCCATCAGCCTCCGCGTCAAGCCCAACTGGGCCAACACCACTACCCGTGCTGAGGCCTCTTCTGCTAGGAGGGCTGTTGGTGAGGAGGAGGCTGCTGCTGAGAATATTGTTGAGGACCGTCCTGCTAGATCCACCACACCTTCCTCTGAGCCATCGCGGGCCAAGAAGTTAAAGGACAAGATGAAGACTCTTTTCTGCATGCAGGCAAAGGGACAGTACATGGCTCATGTGGCAGACAAGGAGAGTCGCCGCCGTGACAAGAAGGTTATGAAGCTCTTTGGAGAGGATGTGTCTGGCGGGTCTGAGGACGTCATCACGCCTGAGGCTGCCTGGATGTCGAAGCCGGGATACAAGTGGACCAGTTCAGGGGAAGACATCGAGGAGACCGTCCCCGCCGCTGAGTCTGAAGAGGAGCACGAGGAGCAGTGGGACGACTTCTCTGCCTGAGCCACCCCGTGTGTGTAGGTGTCCTCTCTGCCTTTTTGGCGTCTTGATGCCAAAGGGGGAGAGAGTGTAGGGATTTGCGTTGTGTCGTGCTTGGTGTGTTTGTTTGCTTTGTTGTTTGGGCCTCGTTTGCCTCGTTTCGTTTGCTTTTGTTTGGTTTAAGCTTTCGAGACCTATCCTTCATATGGTGTAAGACATATGCACTCTATCTATCTTAGTTAACTTATGTTTGTGCTATCTTGTCTTGTGATAGCCTTCCTATTACTAGATATGCCTCGTCTCTATAATATAGGGGGAGCTTTGATCCTAGTATGTGTGTCGTGCAATTCAAAGCACTCATCTAAGTGGCATACATCTAGGGGGAGCCCGTCTATATTCTAGAGAGGAGGGGTTTGTGGTTGCTTAATATTATTTCCCCTGTGCAAATCCCGTATTGTCATCAATCCACCAAAAAGGGGGAGATTGTAAGGGCATATTTATCCCTAAGGTGTTTTGGTGATTGATGAAAACGCGTTTGTGGACTAATCATGTGCCTTAAGTATCCCAGACATTTCATCGCTAGGCACAAGATGGTTGGGTGCCCCTCGAAGACTGTTGAAGACGGCGTCTTTTCTACGTTTCTTTTTGGTGGATTTGAGTCGTAGGAAAGCAGTACTATTAAGAGGGGGTCCGCGTCGGAAAGGTTTGGGTGGAATCATCACGTACACGTCTCCTTCTTGTCCCCTCCTTTTCCCTTGGAGCTTCCTCCGCTTTCTCGCCTCCCTGGTTCTGGCTGCTGATTTGGGTCGCGGTAGTACTGCTCCCAGGAGAGCGGTAGTACCGTAGGCACCAGCGGTAGTACCGTGCGGTGGCGCGGTAGTACCGCAGGTGCCCACGGTAGTACCGCTCCTCTGGAGCTGCACTACCGCTGCCCACCAGGCTAGTACCGCTCCTTTGCGGTAGTAGGGGCGGATGCCATTTTTTACATCCACACCTACCGCGGTAGTACCGCTTTCGCTCCGCGGTAGTACCGTGCTATGTTGTCAGGCAGTAGTACCGCCCCTCGGCAGTACTACTGTGTCGGGTTTTTGCTTCTTCCGTTTTTTTGTGGAATTAGGCACGGATGTTTCCTCCCCCCTGGCTAGGGGATTTCTGCCTTACGGTAGTACCGCATGGGGGCGCGGTAGTACCGCACTCGTGGAAGTACCACCCTCGGCTCCTGCGCGTCAGATCTGACCTTCCTGTCGCTGGGGTTGCGGCAGTACCGCGGGCCTGTACGGTAGTACCGCATGGCCGTGCGGTAGTACCGCTTGGTAGCAAGCGGTAGTACCGTGCAGCCTTGCGGTAGTACCGCTGGCCGCGGGCTGGTTGGTGGGTAATGGTTGGATCTTTGTCCTACCTATATAAGGAGTCCCCTTCTTCCCCGTTGACTCATCTCTTCCAACCCTAAGCTCCATTATTGCTCTAAGCTCCATTTTCGCCCGATCTCACTCCCTAGTCAATCAAACTTGTTGATTTGTTCGGAAGTGGTTGAGAAGGCCTCGATCCACACTTCCATCAAGAGAAATTTGATTCCCCCCACTAATCCCTTGCGGATCTTGTTACTCTTGGGTGTTTGAGCATCCTAGACGGTTGAGGTCACCGCGAAGCCATAGTCCATTGTGGTGAAGCTTCGTGGTGTCGTTGGGAGCCTCCAATTGAGTTGTGGAGATTGCCCCAACCTTGTTTGTAAAGGTTCGGTCGCCGCCTCAAGGGCACCAATAGTGGAATCACGGCATCTCACATTGTGTGAGGGCGTGAGGAGAATACGGTGGCCCTAGTGGCTTCTTGGGGAGCATTGTGCCTCCACACCGCTCCAACGAAGACGTACTTCCTCTCAAAGGAAAGGAACTTCGGCAACACATCCTCGTCTCCACCGTCTCCACTCTTGGTTATCTCGTGCCTTTACTTGTGCAAGCTTATTTATATCATATCACTTGCTTGCTTGTGTTCCTATTCTTGTTGCATCATATAGGTTGCTCACCTAGTTGCATATCTAGACAACCTACTTTGATGCAAAGTTTAAATTGTTAAAGAAAAGCTAAAAATTGTTAGTTGCCTATTCACCCCCCTCTAGTCAACCATATCGATCCTTTCAGTGTGGGCATCAAGGATCGCCCGTGCCTTGATTGCCCACAGGGTGTAGCCGTCCGGCGCGAGCACCGGCATCCCCATGGACACCGATCCGCCCGCGCTGCCTCCGCCGTGTGGAACCAGAGCCATCGCCGGCGATCTCCTTCAGCTCGCTTCGTCACCTTGCTCTGATACCAAATGTTGGCGCAGCGATCTCGAGCACTCGACGGTGATCACCGAACACACGACCAGAGAGGAGGAGGAAGAACACAGAGAGTTTGCCGGCGCATGAACGCCCACCCCCCACACGAACGGGTTCTTTGTATTTCTCCTCGAGCACGAACTCGATCTCGTCAGCGATTACACAGGGGTGGAGTGGATCTTATACCCGCGAGGTCCGACATGCCGGGCCACGCTCGAACGCACCCACCTTCCACTCGCCACGCCCCGCACGCGCCGGCTCGCGCGCTCCGATCACGCACGCATGCGATCGCCGCGGCCATGCTGCGCGCCCGACGCAGTCCACTCCCCCTAAACCTCGCCAGCTAACTCACGCGGCCACGCGCACACACGCACACCTACACTTGGGCACGCACGCACGCGCCCAAGCTCGCCCTGGCCCGAGTCCGATGTGGCCACCGCACGCACGCACGCACACCGCACACCGGGCTCAGCACGGCTTATTCCCAACAGGGCGCTTCCACGTTAACTTCGAGCCTCCATCCGGGTTGACGACTGTTGATGGATGTCTCTGTCTGCCGTGGTATTGCCGACAAGGACTGCTTGTAGCGGCCACATGCTACGACTTCCTCAGTGCCGGAGCACTTCATGACGACGCATGTTTTGATCACGAGGGCATCACTGTCCTCGAGGTTAGCAATGGCGCAGGCGTACAATACAGGCACGACTCACCATTGAAGCTAGTGAACATGTAGGTGAAGCCGGGAAGCTGGGACTGGGAGATTGGCACGGTGACAAATGAGGAAGACGGAGAAGATAGCGAACTGGAGCGGCGCAACCTCGGCAACCTAGGAGCGTGGCGAATTCGAACAGTAGGTCGTAGGAGCGAAGCTCCGCGAGCAGGGCCACTACGTGCGGCCTGGTGCTGTTGACGGCGGGCTTGATAAGCTCGGCACCATCTGCCAAGACCTCGGCCGTGTTCGGGTCTCGACGCCTTAGAGGTCACCGGTACGCGCTTGAGGCGCAGTAGCGCCACTGCCAGCGCGTCTCCGGCGAGCCCAGCATGACTTCTGCGCGGGGCACGTTCTCCACGGCCAACAGCGGCATGACCTGCATGGCTGCACCCAGAGGCGGAGTCAGGATTTCTCAAAGCCTAGGGCTAAAACTAACTGACTAAAAATAACGTCAAATAGCATGCACACCAACATGTGCTAGAAGTATGCCACAAATTCACATTAAAGATGAAATGTAAATTCCTTATTACCATGAGAGAAAATTTGATAAAACAAATAATTTAACAAAGTGCATTTTACAAACATTGTTTGGTACCAAATTGATGAAGACTTGCTTAATTCTAGGCAATTGTTTCTTCACCAGCAATAGTAGAAAGACCTGGAGCTGCAAACATAAAATCGAGTATTTAAAATTAAGACACTGGACATATACTAAAATCAATTGTTCGTATGATATTTTGCAAAAAAAATACCATTGTCACGAAGTGCACGAGGTAGTAGCCCCTTTTGTTTCCTCATTTTTTGATAGCACTGTATAATCTTAATATCATCAATGCTTGTAAATACATCACGCTCAATATAGCACACCAAACGATGATTCATCCATTCATCATTCATCTTATTCCGCAATTCAGTTTTGACAATGCTCATAGCTGAGAAAGCTCTTTCTACGGTTGCTGTAGTGACAAAGCAGAATCAAGGATTTTGAACAATATTTCCTCTTCAATTGTTTGAATCCTCTTCATCTTAGATTTTGAACAATATTTTCTGTTAACAAATAACAATGAAATAGAAGTGATTAAAGTAATACAATTGAATGTCACAAACTCATTGACTTGGGCAAATAGAAAGAAAACTAAAGAAAATTAGATGACAGATACAATAAACTGAAGATTACCTGTCCTGTCTTGCTGTCTAGCCGATTCTGAAGATGATAAGGAAGAAGGGCTGGAGCCCGGAGGGCACTGCTAGGAGTCGACGAGGCGATGATCCGTGCTCTGAGCGGCGAGCGCCAGCCGCCTGGGCGCAAGTACAGACACGGGACGCCGATCTGTCCCATGGGAAACGGTGGGCGGCTGAGGCGGCGCAGCTGTGAACGGAGATGTTTTTTGATCAATTGGGCGAAAGATGAGGCGAAACACTGGATGATCGATTCCTTAGAAATCGCTACTAACCAAACCAACTATGGTGGTCTCGAGTCGTGGCATAGGACATCTCCATTGGGCTGGGAAGTGGGAACTTATGTGGGCTGAACATGGGGCTATGCTTGCACGCCTGGGGCTGGGCCTTGTATGTATATAAATATAAAAAAGAAACTAATGAATGTATGCCTACTAGATGGGCCAAGCCTGGGGCTCCACGAATATTGATCGTGCCCTCCATTCCAGCTTGGCCACACGAAGAGAAGAGGCAGGCTGGGGGGTGGGAGCTCGACGATGGGGCACTGATGGCACGGCAGAGGTGAGGTATGGAGCATCGGGACGGAGAGGAGTCTATTTATAAGCAAATATAAAGGCGGTGGAACTGCTGCACCAGATTCTACGGGAGCCTTCTTTAGGAGAGGAGAAGAATCTAGAAGAGAGAGAACTAACGAAATATCTGGAAGGAACCAACCACCCATACCTCCACAAATCACGTTTTAAAAAATGTGAACCTGTGCAAAAAATGACACGTAGGCAATATCTGAGGACATGCAGATCAGATCGTCCCAATCCAAAGACACGCTAGCATCATGCTGTCCACATGCAAATTGAACACGGGATCAGTATATGCATGCAAATATCCAGAGAAGAAAGAGGGACGTAGTCAAATCAAACTCATCGAGCCCACGTGAACCGATCAGGGACAAAGAGCATGTTGCATGTCCCGACTTACCCCACATGCAATAAAAAATACTAAACCCACCAAAAGAAGCATCACAGCAGTTCAAAAAATTTGGAACGAAACCCTGGATACACAATGCATTTGTACACCACCATGTGTTAGAATTAATGGGCTAGGCCCATAGCAATTTCTGAAATCTCAAAGCCCATGTGTAAAATGGCAAGTGGTGGTGCTAAGTTTAGTCCCACCTTGAAAGTTGAAGAAGAGTTGGACCTCTTTATATAATGGGTTCTCTCTACCACTCTAAGTGATGTGTGAGAAGAGAAAGGGAAAACCACATGCGCGCGCTCGCTCGCCTCGCCTGGGCGGGGCGGGGCGTACATGCGACATGCGCGTGAATGGTCTGCCGAAATCCGGTCCGTCTCCTTGCAGGAGCGCAGCTTCCTTTTGCCGTTTTATTTTTATGTCTTGGAAGACAAGTTTTTTGATTTCTTGTCCGGCAAGTATACGAATTAGAAACCGAGTCGGTTTGGGATTGTAGTCGCGACACAATACCGCCTCTGGTCCTAATATATATACAGCTAGCCAGAGATACACCGAAAAACACTTAGGGTTTTGCCTCATCTCACAACTTGCGCCGCCATCGTAGTCTACTCCATCCCAAACGCCGGCGTGCATCGGCGCTTGGGAGAGCAGGTCTCCGGAACCGTTCGTCTTTGCGATCCTGCACCGGAAGAGGACGAATTAGGTTTTTGGGAAGCGCTGTGCGCGACTGCTCAAATTCGTCATCACGGGTCGTCTTCCGTCCAAGTCTGGCGGTGCTACTCATCGTCGTATTCATCGCCGACAGCAGCAGATCGTCGCCAACATCGTCATCAACACTGCGCACCCATAATAGCTAACGATCAGTACGTCCAACATCCTTTGTTCATGTCTGTTTCTACAGCTACTGTTACGTGTTTGCTGCTGTTATGCATGTCTTGCTGTTCTTCTAGTTTGCTAGATTTTTGCATGCTAGTATTTCTTCTAGTCATGAATTATTTACTGGAATTAATCATGAACTTGCCTAATTTTCCAACACCATGTACCAAAAAATAGCACGTGCCATATCCAAATCTCATCATGGGTCATTTTCATCCAAGTGGTGAATAATGGAGTGAAAACCTTGCCGGATATAGAGGCTTGGTTATATACACTTATTTTAAATGTGCGAATATATTAGGATTAGTGGCAGATATACTTATACAACATTTCATTTGCAATTTAGACCTTATGTAGTACTGCCTTCATATCAAAATATAAAATGATTTTTGGTCTAGATTTAGATTAAAAAGCTGTTTTATATTTTATTACACAGGTAGTATATGGGGCATGAGTTGGCAATCAGTCCATCCTTTTAGTATGCATAGCACAAATGCCCGAGCGTTGCAATGGGAGACATTGTTATACGTCTCATGCCTCACTAATTTTCATCCATCTCATCTCCTCTTTTCAGTCCGCCACATACCCGTGCGTTGCAACAGGATAAAAATTACCTGCACTCCTATGGTATTTGTAAAAAAGCAATGCATTGCAACAGGATAAAAATTCACGACACTCCATATGGCCAAGAGATCCCATTTTAAACATCTCAATAGGTCATCGACATTTTTATTATGCGCTTCATATAATTCCGTTTAATTAGAGAGTTTTCCTTCCTTGTTTCTCTAACTGAAATTGGTGTACGACTTCCTCTTTTCCACTCGACATCCATGGGGTGTACCTTTCCAATCCCCATGTCAACTATTAAAAGATTTAACTTGCCACTGTATTCGCATCAATACATTAACCTATTATATATAAGAAGTCATTGTTGGTTAAAAAGAGAAAAATAGACAAAAACATCTTCCAAAAAGCAAGCCATTTATCTAGTGAAACATATATGAAAATTTACAATGTGATTTTTTTTGCGGTGAAAAACCCAGATAAAAGAAATATATGATAGAAAATAATAACACCTAAAAGCAAAACATTAGGAACTTCATTTGGCATACCTTTATTATAGCAAATAATCATCATTAGATGGTCTACTCGCAAAAGAAAAATATTAGATGACCAAAATTGTATACAAACACTATAAGTATGTAAAAAAATATTAGATGTGTCCACGCAATAGTGTACTGTTCACGTCCAGAATGCACACGTGTGTTTTGTGCTAGGCTGAGGCCCCTGGTCGCATTTGCCCGGCTTGAGATTTCTTTCCTCCCCTTACCAATTCATTTCCTTTCTTATTCTTTGTCTCTTTCTTGCCTTATTTATTTCCTTTCTTTCTTTATTTGCCTCAATTTCTTTCCTTCGCTTTCTTTTGTCTCCATTACTTTCCTTATTTTTTTTGTCTCCATTCCTTTCTTGCCTTAATTATTATACGTCTTCATTATTTCTTTGTCTCAGTCCTTTCTTTCCTCTTTGATTATTTTTAATTCCTAAGACGGCTACTTAATACCAGGAAACTGAAAAACATATATAAATGGAAAGAATTCTATTTCAGCGGGCGACGTGGGATTTAGTCTAACAATGGAGTTTGTGCAGCATTGATGGGCCGGCCCATAGTCCCCATCCAACCATTCAATACATATACACTTTATCTCTTTTAAAGAAGACAAGAGATCCTTAATGGGTTGGCTAGTGTGTATCCTTTCAGCAGGATGGTCTTGAGGTCGATCCCCCACGGGAACAAATTTGTTTAGCGACAATTTCTTAGCGTCGGGCGAAAACGACAGACGAAAGTCTATCCTCAGCCGTTAGATTTTGACTGCATGTTGGGCCAATTCGTTTATGGGGTCGTGTGTCTTGGCCGGGTGCGGTGGTGGAACGGTCTGATTGGTCTGTTCCTATGGGAAAGCCCATTGGCCAGAGAACTGTATGAACCCTAGCCACCCAATCCTTAGCCAGTCAGCCGCTATAGCCACACCCCTGCCTCCTCCTCCCTCCTATCTCCCTTGTGCACCGTCGCACCCTCTTCCTCTTCCTTCGTAACCACATCCTCTGCCCCACGAATTTTGACGCAAATAGCAATTGTGTACATCAACCGATGTATAATTAAGATTTTCTCTTTTTAGAAAAAAAATACCTAGTAAGGTTTTATCACCGGTTTTTTGTCACGAAACCATACGTATAGTTAACCTTACTGGGTATACATCGTGGAAGGTTAACTATACATCGTGAAAGTTAACCTTACTAGGTATACATCCTCTGCCCCACGAGTTTTGACGCAAATAGCAATTGTGTACATCAATCGATGTATAATTAAGATTTTCTCTTTTTAGAAAAAATACCCAGTAACATGCGTATGTGTACATCAAACAGCCGCAACTACGTATAGTTAACCTTCCATGATGCGGCTGTTCATCAGTTTTTTGTCACCGGTCACATGCCAGTGGGGGTTAACTATACATGTATTGTGTTGATCCCCAAAATCCAACATCCCGCGAAGCTGAAGGACTTTCGTCCAATTTATCTGTGCAATGTGATTTACAAAATAGTGTCTAAGTGCATGGTTAATAGACTCAGACCATGTCTAACGCATCTTATCTCCTAAAATCAAAGCGCATTCATTCTAGGACGCTTAATCTCGGATAATTCTATTATTGCTTTTGAGTGTATCCACCACATCCAAACCTCTTCCGGGAATAATGATTTTTGTGCTTATAAGCTGGATCTCTCAAAGGCATATGACCGTGTGAATTGAGACTTTTTGGAGCGTGCACTTTTGAAGTGGGGTTTTGACCCACGGTGGGTTGCTCTGGTCATGGAATGTGTGGGATCGGTTAAATATTCAGTGAAATTTAATGGCCGTCTTTTGGAGCAATTCTCACCTTCCCATGGTTTGCGACAAGGTGATCCCTTATCACCTTTCTTATTTCTCTTTGTGGTTGATTCCTTGTCATCTCTCTTGCATGTGGCAGTCCAACAAAGAGGGCTTGAGGCTATCAAAATTTGCAGAAGAGCTCCTGCTATATCACACTTGTTATTTGCGGATGACTCTTTGCTTTTCTTCCGTGCAAGTACTGATTCGGCGATGATTTTCAAGGATGTGTTGAGCACTTATGCTTCAGCTACGGGTCAACTTATTAACCCATCCAAGTGTTCCATATGTTTGCTGACAGTTGTCCAAGTCAAGTTGCAGAGGAGGTAAAACATATTCTGGGCGTAATACAACAAGAGTTCGAACCAAAATATTTGGGCCTCCCGGTTCCTAAGGGGCGCATGCATAAGGGGCGGTTTGGTCCTTGCAATCCAGGTTGAGTAAGTGTTTGGTGAACTGGAACGATACTCATCTTTTGCAAGTAAGGAGGTGCTTATAAAGGCTGTTGCTCAAGCTATCCCGGTTTATGTTATGAGTATTTTCAAGCTTCCCCTATCTGTTTTGTGATGACTTGACAAAAATGATGAGACAATACTAGTGAGGTGGAGAATGGGAAGAAAAAGATGGCATGGGTTGCTTGGGAATGAATGTCGCTCCCTAAATCTCAAGGAGGTATTGGTTTTCATGATATGTGAGCCTACAATCAGGCACTGTTAGCCAAACAAGCCTGGAGGCTTCTCACCTCTCCAGACTCATTGTGTGCTAAACTGCTTCGTGCCAAGTACTTTCCTAACGGGAACCTGGTGGATACAATTTTCCCGGCGAACAGTTCTGCGGTGTGGAAGGGCATCGAGCATGGTTTGGACCTAGTGAAAAGAGGTATGCTCTGTCGGGTCAGCAATGGTGCTAGCATAAGAGCTTGGAGGGATCCGTGGATTCTGAGGGGTCCTCCATTTACCCCCAATTTGCCAAAGCGCAATTGCCGCCATAACAGAGTACAAGACTTTCTTGATGACCATGGTAACTGGAAGCTTAATTTGCTACAACAGTTCTTCTGGCAGGCTGATGTAGAGGCGATACAGAAGATCTGGACATCTCTGCATCAAATGGATGATTTTGTGTCATGGCCTTGGGACAGATCGGGTATGTTGAAGGTCAAGAGTGCCTATCATTTTGCAATGTCGACACTGAGGGATCATGTCAACCTAGGTGCGTTGAGCTCCGCCCCAACAGGTGACCGGCCGGTGTGGAAGCTTGTCTGGAATGCGGCTGCTCTCCCCAGGATGCGACACTTTGCCTAGCAGGTCATCTCGGGATCGCTTCCTACAAATGCTGAGAAGTGTCGAAGACATATAGGAACATCCGCATACTGCAGTCTATGTGATCGGGATGTGGAAACGTCATTTCATGCGCTGCTTGTATGCCCTAATGCTGCTCTTCTCTGGGATACAATGCGGGCAATCTGGCCACTGCCTAATAGGTCTGACATCATATGCATGGGCTCGGAATGGCTGCTTCATCTTCTTACTGAATCCAATGAGCATATCAGGAGAAGGATCATCATGGTTCTTTGGCGGACCTGGCACTTGCGGAATGAAATCACACATGGTAAGCCCATTCCCTCTTTGGATGTGTCGCGTTCGTTTCTATCGAGCTACTACAATACCTTCCAAAAAAATCCGCTGAATGTCGTGGAGATTCTGAAAGGGAAAGCCCCGATAATAGCAGATGCACTCATGCAAGTGCCCTCCCCCCTCTGTGATACGTACACCACGCAAACCATGGCCTTCCCCGGGGGCACATGAGGTGGCACTTGATATGTCCATTTTGCATCATGCTTTTATATCGATATTTATTGCATTATGGGCTGTTATTACACATTATGTCACAATACCTATGCCTATTCTCTCTTATTTTAGAAGGTTTACATGAAGCGGGAGAATGCCAGCAGCTAGGATTCTGGGCTGGAAAAGGAGCAAATATTAGAGACCTATTCTGCACAGCTCCAAAAGTCCTGAAACTTCACGGAAGTTATTTTCAGAATATATAAAAATTATTGGGCGCAAGAAGTACCAGAGGGGGGCCACCCACCAGCACTACTAGAGAAAAGCTTACTAATGGCGCTGGTTTTTTACATACCAGTAGCACGGGCACCCACGCTACTGCTAGGGCGCTACAGCTATTATTTAACAGTAGCGCGTTTCTAAACAAGCGTTGCAGCTAAAATACTCATTAGTAGTGCCGATTTCTCCACCAACGTTACTACTATCATCATGTAGTAGTAGCGCCTTATTTTCTCCCCACGCTACAACTAGGAAAATAGAAATAAAAAATAAAAAAGCAGTCAGGTGCAATATTCATGGAAATCAAGACAAGTCTAGTGCAAATAAACTAAGTTCAGAGAACCATCTCACAAACATTAACGACAGTACCACATTTAATATAACCACACAATCTCACAAACTCATATAGTAGTCAACAATGCATGGATAGATCATAGTTGATAAGTCTACTAGGTAGTCATACTAGCATATATATATGGTTCAACAGCCACACGCATGCATATGAAGTTCTAGATGATGTCGATGACGACCATCATCCTCAAGCCTGGGCGGTGGGTGTTCCTGATAGTAATTAGGATTGCCTGTCCAACATGAAGATTCTTGCCGACGAGGAAGCTCTTCCACCCAACCGAGTTGAAGTGTGTGTGACCGTCCGTGTCCACGCCGTACGCACAAGTGGTGACGGAGCCCCTTGCGGTAAGGCGTATTCTAGCAGAGCCTTCTTCATCAGGCTTGATACCACAATTCTTAGCTAGGCTCTTTGGCAATTTCTGAATAAGAAAAACATATCAATTAATAAGTAGCCTCACACATTCTACACTAAGTATAACAATAAAGCATATAATATTCACTAAGCACATAAGATTCACTAAGCATATAAGATTCACTAAGCATATATATCATCAGACTCTACACTAAGTATAACAATAAAGCATATAAGATTCACTAAGCATATAAGATTCACTAAGCATATATATCATCGGACTCTACACTAAGTATAACAATAAAGCATATAAGATTCACTAAGCATATATATCATCGGACTCTACACTAAGTATAACAATAAAGCATATAAGATTCACTAAGCATATAAGATTCACTAAGCATATAAGATTGACTAAGCATATATATCATCAGACTCTACACTAAGTATAACAATAAAGCATATAAGATTCACTAAGCATATATATCATCGAACTCTAAACTAAGTATAACAATAAAGCATATCATCAAATTACTCTAAAAACTACAGTAAATGCAACATACCATGATATGTCGATCAACCATGGTACTTGTCAGGCAGGTCATGAATGGCACCCCGACGAAGTCAGCACGTGGCGGAATGATGTCCCATAGGTTGCACACCTCCTCCTCGCTCAACTTCATTCTTTGAGCTACGATGGCATCACCGAGTGGGTCGTCATCATCCTCATCATCCTCATAATCTTCTGCTTTGTTGACATAAATCACGGCCAACTTGGGTCTTTCAGCTCTGAAGGAGAAGCTGATCAACTCACCACCGGTGATACGCATGTGGTCGATGAAACGGACCCATCCATCTCCTCCCACCCGCGTCATCTTTCGTCCTTTCTCGATCTCCATAGTGTAGGGGCCCCCAGGAGCCTCAAAGGTCACAGAGTCTCCAGTCAGATTGTTGAGTTCTGACCTCACATTGCATGGGATGATCTGTGTAAAAAAAGCAAAATGATATATACACGATGCATTAATGCCAATAACACTAAAAAAAATAGTAGTTACTAGTTTCATATAATTTATTACCGCCGCATGAAGAAAACTAGACTCGAAGTAGATGCCAAACAGCATGCCAGTTGCAAGGCTGCTAGCGCACCTTGACTTGCACAGTCGACATGGTGGTGGTGGTGGTGGTGGCGCCATTTCCCTAAAGCAATATGATTAAAGGATTAATGATCCAAAAAGTAAACATAAAGTTTTCATAGCTAGAGTTCACATGGCAAGCAAAATAATAACTAAAAATTAAACATAAAGTTCAGTCCAGGGGAACACTTTATCTATTCCCACATCCAAAAGTTGAACCAGCTAAGAATCTTCCAGAACACAATAAGTAAACATCCATTCCACCTTTGGCATCAGATGCACAATAATTAAAACTATAAAAGGCAAACACCCCCCTTTTCGATCAGATACAACTCTCTATCTATCTGTGTTTTCTTTTTCTGAAATTTACCAAAAATGGGCTCACAAACAGCATCATAAGAACTTAGCAATTTGAGCATCACCACATACAGATACTCTCTTCAACCTGAAAGAGAGTATCGAATCAAGCATTGATTTTTCCATGAAACCACATAACAATGAGGGCTTCTTGGTCATATCTTTATGTGCATCAACAAAGAAGCTAGTGGCAGTAGCCAAGAATTGAAACCCTCAACCGTTGCTGTCATATCAGAGCTAAAAAATGCTCACGATTCTACGGTCGAGCACTATGGTTGTTCCAGGGAAGGAATGACAAGTAGTTACAAGTACTACATCAATGATCCTAAATGTCGGAAACAATAGTCACGACATGGACGCCTCCTCTCTAAACCCTAGAACACTAGGCACCGCCGCCGCCACCACTCCTCCAGGGGCAGCAGCCAAGAATTGAAACCCAAGTTTCAATTATATGTGCTAAAAGCATCTACTTCTCTAGCTACTTCTCTCTACTCTCTCCTAAGTTTCGGTGAGCAACAAAAAGCCTCTACTTCTCTCACCTAACCCCTCTCTCTACTCTCTCCCCAATCACGCGAGGAGCATGTCGCATCGAAGCGCGGAGCCACCATGCAATCCCTAAATCCCAAAACATGGCGAGCCGCCGTGGAAAATCGATTGGAGCCTAGCTAGTGTGGCGCGCGCATGGAGGAGGAGATCGAGGGGGACTTACGGGGCTGGAGTGTCGGAGTTGGCGAGAGGCGACCGAGCGTGGTGGCGGCGCACGGCACCGTCGACGGGGGTGAGGCGGCCAGGGATGAACCCTAACCGCGGCGGCGTCGTCGGGCGGAGGGGATCGATTGTGAGAGTGTGAGGGGGTGCGGGGGCGCTCGGGCCGGTTTTCTTTTGCTCTAGTAGTAGTGCTGTTTAGAGGCCAGCACTACTGCTAAGCCCACCAGCTGTAGTGCCCGTTCAAAACAAACGCTACAACTAAGTGGGCTACTGCTTTTGCCTTGCGGCCCATCTAACAGTAGCGCGGCCCAATCAAACAAACGCTGCTGTTATATATTAGTAGTAGCGTGTTTTCTGCCAAGCGCTACTGCTAAATACTAGTAGCGTAGGGTCATAAACAGGCGCTACTGGTAAACTTCTATCTATAAGCATTTTCCTAGTAGTGCAGCCACGAGTGTGGGGGCGCACCCTACACCCCTGGGCGCGCCCCCTGCCTCATGGGCCCCTTGGTGGCCCTCCGATGCCCATCTTCTGCTATATGAGGTCTTTCATCAAGGAAAAAATCATAAGCAAGCTTTGGGGAAGAAACTCCGCCGCCACGAGGCGGAACCAATCTAGGGCTCCGGCGGAGCTGTTCTATCGGGGAAACTTCCCTCCGGGAGGGGGAAATCATCACCATCGTCATCACCAACGATCCTCTCATCAGGAGGGGGTCAATATCCATCAACATCTTCACCAGCACCATCTCATCTCAAACCCTAGTTCATCTCTTGTATCCAATCTTTGTACCCAAACCTCAGATTGGTACTTGTGGGTTGCTAGTAGTGTTGATTACTCCTTGTAGTTGATGCTAGTTGGTTTACTTGGTGGAAGATCATATGTTCAGATCCATTATGCATATTAATACCCCTCTGATTATGAACATGAATATGCTTTGTGAGTAGTTACGTTTGTTCCTGAGGACATGGGAGAAGTCTTTCTATTAGTAGTCAAGTGAACTTGGTATTCGTTTGATATTTTGATGAGATGTATGTTGTCATCCCTCTAGTGGTGTCATGTGAACGTCGACTACATGACACTTCACCATTGTTTGGGCCTAGAGGGAGGCATTGGGAAGTAATAAGTAGATGATGGGTTGCTAGAGTGACAGAAGCTTAAACCCTAGTTTATGTGTTGCTTCGTAAGGGGCTGATTTGGATCCATATGTTTCATGATATGGTTAGGTTTACCTTAATACTTTTGTTGTAGTTGTGGATGCTTGCAATGGGGGTTAATCATAAGTGGGATGCCTATCCAAGTAAGGACAGTACCCAAGCACCGGTCCACCCACATATCAAATTATCAGAGTACCGAACGCGAATCATATGAACGTGATGAAAACTAGCTTGACGATAATTCTCATGTGTCCTCGGGAGCGCTTTCCTTCATAAAAGAGTTTTTCCAGGCTTGTCCTTTGCTACAAAAAGGATTGGGCCATCTTGTTGCACCTTATTTACTTATATTACTTGCTAATCGTTACAAATTACCTTATCACAAAACTATATGTTACCGATAATTTCAGTGCTTGCAGAGAATACCTTACTGAAAACTGGTTATCATTTCCTTCTACTCCTCATTGGGTTCGACACTCTTACTTATCGAAAAGTCTACGATAGATCCCCTACACTTGTGGGTCATCAAGACTCTTTTCTGGCGCCGTTGCCGGGAGTGAAGCGCCTTTGGTAAGGAAAAATTTATATAGTGTGCTGAAATTTACTATCACTTGTTACTATGGAACATAATCCTTTGAGGGGCTTGTTCGGGGTATCTTCACCCCGACCAGGAGAGCAAAGAGTTTCTCCTGAACCTACTGAACCTAATGAAAATTTTTACTTTGAAATTCCTTCGGGTATGATAGACAAACTGCTAGCTAATCCTTTTGCAGGAGATGGAACATTGCATGCCGATTTACACTTAATCTATGTGGATGAAGTTTGTGGATTATTTAAGCCTGCAGGTATGCCTGAGGATGTTATCAAGAAGAAGGTCTTCCCTTTATCTTTGAAGGGAGATGCATTGACATGGTATATGAGATCATGGGACTATAAGCGATTGAAATTGGATTTTCACCAGAAGTTTTATCCTATGCATCTTGTTCATCGTGATCGTAATTATATATATAATTTTTGGCCTCACGAAGGAGAAAGCATCGCTCGAGCTTGGGGGAGGCTTAAGTCAATGTTATATTGATACGTCTCCAACGTATCTACTTTTCCAAACACTTTTGCCCTTGTTTTGGACTCTAACTTGTATGATTTGAATGGAACTAACCCGGACTGACGCTGTTTTCAGCAAAATTGCCATGATGTTGTTTTATGTGCAGAAAACAAAAGTTCTCGGAATGACCTGCAACTCCACGGAATATCTTACAATAAATAATAAAAAATCCTCGCCAAAGATGAAGACCAGGGGGGCCACACCCTTCTCATGAGGGTGGGGGGCGCGCCCCCCTAGGGCGTGCCCCCCTACCTCGTGGGCCCCCTGGAGACCCCCCGACTCCAACTCCAACTCTATATAACTTCTTTCGGGGAGAAAAAAATCAGGGAGAAGAAATCATCGCGTTTTACAATACGGAGCCGCCGCCAAGCCCTAAAACCTCTCGGGAGGGCTGATCTGGAGTCCGTTCGGGGCTCCGGACAGGGGGATTCGTCGCCGTCGTCATCATCAACCATCCTCCATCACCAATTTCATGATTCGCACCGCCGTGCGTGAGTAATTTCATCATAGGCTTGCTGGACGGTGATGGGTTGGATGAGATTCACCATGTAATCGAGTTAGTTTTGTTAGGGTTTGATCCCTAGTATCCATTATGTTCTGAGATTGATGTTGCTATGACTTTGCTATGCTTAATGCTTGTCACTAGGGCCCGAGTGCCATGATTTCAGATCTGAACCTATTATGTTTTCATCAATATATGAGAGTTCTAGATCCTATCTTGCAAGTCTATAGTCACCTATTATGTGTTATGATCCGTTAACCCTGAAGTGACAATAATCAGGATACTTACCAGTGATGACCGTAGTTTGAGGGGTTCATGTATTCACTATGTGCTAATGCTTTGTTCTGGTTCTCTATTAAAAGGAGGCCTTAATATCCCTTAGTTTCCATTAGGACCCCGCTGCCACGGGAGGGTAGGACAAAAGATGTCATGCAATTTCTTTTCGATAAGCACGTATGACTATATTCAGAATACATGCCTACATTACATTGATGAACTGGAGCTAGTTCTGTGTCACCCTATGTTATGATTGTTACATGATGAACCGCATCCGGCATAATTATCCATCATTGATCCGATGCCTACGAGCTTTCCATATACTGGTTTACACTTATTTACTTTCCTGTTGCTATTGTTACAATCACTACAAAATACCAAAAACATTACTTGCTTTCATTACCCTTTTGTTACCGTTACCATCACTATCATATTACTTTGCTACTAAACACTTTGCTGCAGATACTAAGTTTCCAGGTGTGGTTGAATTAACAACTCAGCTGCTAATACTTGAGAATATTCTTTGGCTCCCCTTGTGTCGAATCAATAAATTTGGGTTGAATACTCTACCCTCGAAAGCTGTTGCGACCCCCTATACTTGTGGGTTATCAAGACTAATTTCTGGCGCCGTTGCCGGGGAGCATAGCTCTATTCTTTGAGTCACTTGGGATTTATATCTGCTGGACACTATGAAGAACTTGGGAGATCCAAAAACCAAGATCTATCCCTCAACTACGATGGGAGGTAAGGAACTGCCATCTAGCTCTGCACTTGATTCACCTTCTGTTATGAGTAAGGTTGCGACACCTAAACCTGCTTCTGCTATTCGTTCTGATATGTCACATGTTATTGATGATGCTACTTCTGCTATACATGATACTTATGATGAAACTACCTCTATGCCTGATACTACTATGCCACTTAGTGATTTTCTGGAGGAACGACTTGCTAGGGCTAGAGAGATTGAAAATATTGAATCTCATTATGAAGATGAAAGTGATGATGAAGAATCACTTGTTATTCCCGAGGGTTATTTATTTGATCAAGATGCTTCTTTAGCTATTTTAGCTTGCAAAGATAGATATGAACTCAAAAGGTTATTAGCTAAATGGAATAAGCAATCTCTAAATGCTAGGATGAGACCTGACCCTGCTTTTGCTACTTCACCTATCTGTGTTGCTGATAAGGATTATGAATTCTTTGTTGATCCTGATATAATTACTTTGGTTGAATCTGATCCTTTTCATGGTTATGAATCTGAAACTGTTGTGACACATCTTACTAAATTAAATGATATAGCTACCCTGTTCACTAATGATGAGAGATCTTGCTACTTTTATATCCTTAAAATATTTCCGTTCTCATTAAAGGGTGATGCTAAGATATGGTTTAATTCTCTTGATCCTGGTTGTGTGCGTAGCCCCCAGGATATGATCTATTACTTCTCTGCTAAATATTTCCCTGCTCATAAGAAACAAGTTGCTTTAAAGGAAATATACAACTTTGTGCAAATTAAAGAAGAGAGTCTCCCACAAGCTTGGGGGAGTTTTCTCAAGTTACTTAATGCTTTGCCTGATCATCCTCTTAAGAAAAATGAAATACTTGATATCTTTTATAATGGACTAACCGATGCTTCCATAGATTACCTGGATAGTTGTGCTGGTTCTCTTTTCAGGGAAAGAACACCGGATGAAGCTGAAATCTTATTGAATAATATGTTGACAAATGAAAATAATTGGGCACCTCCTGAGCCAGCTCCTGCTCCAATTAATGATCGCAATCCTAAACCAACTCCAAAGAAGAGGGGTATTCTATTTCTCAGTCCCGTAGATATGCAAGAGGCAAAGAAATCTATGAAAGAAAAAGGTATTAAAGCTGAAGATGTTAATAATTTACCTCCTATTGAAGAAATACATGGTCTTAATTTACCACCTGCTGAAGAAACATATGATCTTAATCCTTTATTTATTGAAGAACCTCCAGACCTCGATAAGCCGACACAGGTAGTAAAGGTAAATTCTCTCTATAGATATGATAAAGCTGAAATCCCTCCTACTAAAATTGCTAGTCAATGCTTGGATGAGTTTGATAATTTTATGTTTAAGTAAGAAGACTTCAATGCTTATTTTGGTAGACAATTAAAACAAGATGCTGATATGATTAAATACTTGGGTGATTATATGGCTAACATTAGAGGTGAACTTAAACTTGTTAGCAAACATGCTTCTATGGTTACCACTCAAGTAGAACAAGTACTTAAAGCTCAAAAGGAATTGCTCAATGAGATGAATAGTAAGAAAAATAATTATGATGTTAAAGTGGCTACTAGAACTGGTAGAATGACTCAGGAACCTTTGTATCCTGAAGGCCACCCTAAGAGAATTGAGCTATATTCTCAGAAAAATAAAATTGATGCACCTAGTTCTTCTAAAAAGAAGAAAAAGAAAAATGATAGAACTGTGCAAACTTCTAGTGAACCTATTGCTGAACCACTTGATAATCCAAATGATATTTCTATTTCTGATGCTAAAACACAATCTGGTAATGAACATGAACCTAATGAAAATGTTAATGATGATGTTCATAATAATGCTCAACCTAGTAATGATAATGATCTAGAAATTGAACCTGCTGTTGATCTTGATAACCCACAATCAAAGAATCAACGTTATGAGAAGAAAGACTTTGTTGCTAGGAAACATGGTAAAGAAAGAGAACCTTGGGTTCAGAAACCCATGCCTTTTCCTCCCAAACCATCCAAGAAAAAGGATGATGAGGATTTTGAGCGCTTTGCTGAAATGATTAGACCTATCTTTTTATGTATGCGATTGACTGATATGCTCAAAATGAATCCTTATGCTAAGTACATGAAAGATATTGTTACAAATAAAAGAAAGATACCAGAAGCTGAAATTTCCACCATGCTTGCTATTTATACTTTTAAGGGTGGAATACCAAAGAAACTTGGAGATCCAGGAGTACCTACTATACCATGCTCCATTAAAAGAAACTATGTTAAAACTGCTTTATGTGATCTTGGAGCCGGTGTTAGTGTTATGCCTCTCTCTTTATATCGTAGACTTGATTTGAATAAGTTGACACCTATTGAAATATCTTTGCAAATGGCTGATAAATCAACTGCTATACCTGTCGGTATTTGTGAGGATGTCCCTGTTGTAGTTGCAAACGTTACTATTTTAACGGACTTTGTTATTCTTGATATTCCCGAGGACGATAGTATGTCTATTATTCTTGGAAGACCTTTTCTTAATACTGCAGGGCTGTTATTGATTGCAACAAAGGCAATGTCACTTTTCATGTTAATGGTAATGAGCATACGGTACATTTTCCGAGGAAACAACCTCAAGTTCATAGTATCAATTCTATCGGAAAAATTCCATCGATTATATTTGGAGGTTTTGAATTTCCTCTTCCTACTGCCAAGAAGAAATATGATATACTTATTATTGGGGATGTGCATACCCCCATTGAGGTAACCTAGTGTTATTCGAAATTTCTCCGGTTTCATGTTAATCGGAATGAGTTTGTTAACAAGACTTGATCAACCTTATTAGTGGATTCCTTTTGACGAGCATGAGATGGATGAAACTAGAAGCACAACCTTCTGTACCCTCTCTATACTTTCTGTTATTTAGTTGAAATAAAGTAAAAATAAATAATTTTTTGTCTGTTATCTGATTATCCATGCAATATAAAAATACCTCGAAAATAAAAGTTCTCCAAATGCCCTGAAAATTAAATATGATTTTTTATAGAATATTTGAGGATTTATGGAACAAAGAACACACCAGGGGGCCAACCACCTTGCCATGAGGGTGGAGGGTGCGCCCCCTTGCCTCGTGGGCCCACAGTGGCCCTCCTCCACTTATTCTTTCAGCCACACACTTCATCTTCCTCCCCCAAACACGAAAAACCAGCTCAAACCCGAGTCCAAGCTCGTTTTGCTGCCATTTTCGATCTCCTTGCTCAAAGCACCTCTCACAAAACTGCTTGGGGAGATTGTTCCTTGGTATGTGACTCCTCCATTGGTCCAATTAGTTTTTGTTCTAGTGCTTTATTCATTGCAAATTTTGCTGCTTAGGTGACCCTGTTCTTGAGCTTGCATGTCAAATTTATATGGTCAAAAGTAGTTTTGATGCATGATTTAGGCCCTAGACACTTGTAGGAGTAGTTGCTATCAATATTATTGAGTTTGGTTTACTTTTATTTTGAAGTTACTAAAATTTTTAGAATTTGTTAGAAAATGATGAGGAGATTATTGAGGGGCTCATCGAGCCAAAGCTCGAAGGAAAAGGCACCGAAGCCTAAGTATAATTTGCCGCGCACCGCGGAGGTTCGGGCATGTGAATGGCCTTCCGAGGATTTCTTGAGAGCAGCCGGGATTTATGAAGATTTTCATGAATTGGCTCATAATGCAGGCCTCACCGCTTTCCTCCATGACCAATGCGATCAGTATCTCTTACTCACAAATACCTTTGTGCAAAACTTTCATTTTCATTCTAGGAACTCACCACCTACGGTGGAGTTTCATTTATATGATGAGCATAAGGAGATGTCACTTTATGATTTCTGTCGGATTTGTTTGGTCCCTTTTGGGGGCAAGACAGAAGAACCCCATCATGATGATGTGGAGGGATTTATTAATACTATCACTGTAGGGGAAACTAGGAAGGTTTCCGATGCACGAATCACTAGCATACATTTTCCTGTTTTACGTTACTTTGCATTATTTGCTAGTCGTTGCTTAATTGGACGCGGAAACTGTGAAAACCTTAGTATCCCTGATATAATTATTCTGCTCCAAGGTTTATGCAGTGATAACACTTTTAGTATGGGCAGCGTCATTGCTAGACGGTTAAGTATGAACCGTACTAAGGGTCCCATCTTTGGAGGCATCTATGCTACATGCCTAGCTGCACATTTTAACATACCTATTAGGCATGCTGAGAAGGAAGAAAAAGTGCTGCCTTGTGTTTATTTAGATTATAAAAGTATGGTGGCACATGATTTTATTGTTAAGAATAGGGCAGGAGAGCTTAAATATCAATTGTTCTTTAATAAACATCATCCTGAGACTATTACCTTGCCTGCTCCTACTTTGTTTGATTTAACTGTAGGCAAGTACCTTGTTCCGTTGACGGCTATCCACGCCTACCGGAACCCTGCACCAGCCGAGGAGCCAGAACCGGAACCACAATTTGATCCTTCATGACATTCTAACTATCAGTGGGATCCGGAGATGATTGCCAGCCAGTGGCAATCAGAGCCTTCTTCTTCCTCATCGCAGTACGACCCCAACTATTATTATGGATATCAGCCAGGCCAGCCGTGGCCATAGACCAACTTAGGCCAAAAGCCTAAGCTTGGGGGAGTACGTGTTTCTCACCGACATTACATTTATGTTCACACACACTCATTGCTAGATGTCGGTGCTCATACTTTTTCATTATATCATCCATGCTAGTTTATTTCCTTTTATGCTTTCTTCTTGTGTGTTTAATAAACCTTAAAGAAAACCAAAAAAATTAGTTGTAGATTTTAATTAATTTACTTTCCATGTTTGTAGTAGTAATTAAAAAGAAAACCCAAAAATATTTCCTGTTCTTCTTTTGCTTGTTGGGAGCTTTCCCATGTAAATAGTTTTATTTCTTTTCTTTCTTTGGGGGTCAGTAGGAGAAGACCATGATTAAATTGTTGAAATGGCTCTTATATGCATTATTGTTTATCTGACAAAAGAGCCCACATTGCTTTGTCTTCTCCTGTTTATTGAATGCTCACAGATTCCATCTTAGTCCAATGCACGTGCACTCTTATTATTATTCACATCGTTCGGTCGTGCAAGTGAAAGGCAATTATGATGATATATGATGGACTGACTGAGATGAGAAAAGCTGGTACGAACTCGACCTCTTTTGTTTTTGTAAATATGATGAGTTCATCGTTCTTGATTCAACTTGTTATGAATAAACATGTTTGCAATGACAATTAGAGATCATAGTTGCTTATGCCATGCTTGATTAGCTATGAGTTATAATGGTTTACCTTGCGTGCCAACATGCTATTAAAATGGTTATGATGTGGTATGATAGGGTGGTATCCTCCTCTGAATGATTTAAGTGACTTGACTTGGCACATGTTCACGCATGTAGTTGAAATAAATCAACATAGCCTTCACGATATTTATGTTCATGGTGGATTATATCCTACTCATGCTTGCATCCAATGTTTATTAATTTTAATGCATGTACATGACTGTTGTCGCTCTCTAGCTGGTCGCTTCCCAGTCTTTTGCTAGCCTTCACCTGTACTAAGCGGGAATACTGCTTGTGCATCCAATCCCTTAAACCCCCAAAGTTATTCCGGATGAGTCCACTATACCTTCCTATATGCGGTATCTACCTGCCATTCCAAGTAAATTTGCATGTGCCAAATTCTAAACCTTCAAATAAATATCCTGTTTTGTATGCTCGAATAGCTCATGTATCAACTAGGGTTGTCTGTATCTTCCATGTTAGGCGGGTTATTCTCAAGAGGAGTGGACTCCGCTCCTCACTCATGAGATAAAGGGCTGGTCACTGGGATGCCCAGTCCCATGTTTTATGCAAACTAAATCAAAATAATTGCAAACAAAACTCCACCTGGGACCTGATGTATGTTGGAGGCACTCGTTGTTTCGAGCAACCCATGGATTGATGTTTGTTGGTGGAGAGGGAGTATAAACTTTACCATTCTGTTTGGGAACCGCCTATAATGTGTGTAGCATGGAAGATATCGCCATCTCTTGGTTGTTATGTTGACAATGAAAGTATACCGCTCAAAATATTATTCACCTCTATTTCAAAACCGAGCTCTGGCACCTCTACAAATCCCTGCTTCCCTCTGCGAAGGGCCTATCTATTTACTTTTATGATGAGTCATCACCCTGTTATTAAAAAGCATTAGCTGGAGAGCACAACTGTCATTTGCATTCATTATTGTTAGTTTACATTGGGTGTGACTATGATTGGATCTCTTTTACCATGAATTACAATGTCTAGTCAGTCCTTGATCTTTAAAGGTGCTCTGCATTTATGTTTTGTGGTCTTAGAAAGGGCTAACGAGATACCATCTTGTTATATCATATTATGATTGTTTTGAGAAAGTGTTGTCATCCGAGATTTATTATTATAGCTTGCTAGTTGATTATGCTATTGATATGAGTAAACATGAGACCCGAGAATTATTGCAAATGTGGTTAGTTATAATCTTTGGTGAAAACTTGAATGCTAGCTTGACATATTTACAACAACAAGAGTAAACAGAGTTTGTAAAAGTTATTCTTTATTTCTTTCAGTTTGTCAACTAAATTGCTTGAGGACAAGCAAGGGTTTAAGCTTGGGGGAGTTGATACGCCTCCAATGTATCTACTTTTCCAAACACTTTTGCCCTTGTTTTGGACTCTAACTTGTATGATTTGAATGGAACTAACCCGGACTGACGCTGTTTTCAGCAGAATTGCCATGATGTTGTTTTATGTGCAGAAAACAAAAGTTCTCGGAATGACCTGAAACTCCACGGATATCTTACAATAAATAATAAAAAATCCTCGCCAAAGATGAAGACCAGGGGGCCCACACCCTTCTCACGAGGGTGGGGGCGCGCCCCCCTACCTCGTGGGCCCCCTGGAGACCCCCCGACTCCAACTCCAACTCTATATAACTGCTTTCGGGGAGAAAAAAATAGGAGAGAAGAAATCATCGCGTTTTACGATACGGAGCCGCCGCCAAGCCCTAAAACCTCTCGGGAGGGCTGATCTGGAGTCCGTTCGGGGCTCCGGAGAGGGGGATTCGTCGCCGTCGTCATCATCAACCATCCTCCATCACCAATTTCATGATGCTCACCGCCGTGCGTGAGTAATTCCATCGTAGGCTTGCTGGACGGTGATGGGTTGGATGAGATTTATCATGTAATCGAGTTAGTTTTGTTAGGGTTTGATCCCTAGTATCCACTATGTTCTGAGATTGATGTTGCTATGACTTTGCTATGCTTAATGCTTGTCACTAGGGCCCGAGTGCCATGATTTCAGATCTGAACCTATTATGTTTTCATCAATATATGAGAGTTCTTGATCCTATCTTGCAAGTCTATAGTCACCTATTATGTGTTATGATCCGTTAACCCCGAAGTGACAATAATCGGGATACTTACCCGGTGATGACCATAGTTTGAGGAGTTCATGTATTCACTATGTGCTAATGCTTTGTTCCGGTTCTCTATTAAAAGGAGGCCTTAATATCCCTTAGTTTCCATTAGGACCCCGCTGCCACGGGAGGGTAGGACAAAAGATGTCATGCAAGTTCTTTTCCATAAGCACGTATGACTATATACGGAATACATGCCTACATTACATTGATGAATTGGAGCTAGTTCTGTGTCACCCTATGTTATGACTGTTACATGATGAACCGCATCCGGCATAATTATCCATCATTGATCCGATGCCTACGAGCTTTCCATATACTGGTTTACGCTTATTTACTTTCCCGTTGCTATTGTTACAATCACTACAAAATACCAAAAACATTACTTTGCTTTCATTACTCTTTTGTTACCGTTACCATCACTATCATATTACTTTGCTACTAAACACTTTGCTGCAGATACTAAGTTTCCAGGTGTGGTTGAATTGACAACTCAGCTGCTAATACTTGAGAATATTCTTTGGCTCCCCTTGTGTCGAATCAATAAATTTGGGTTGAATACTCTACCCTCGAAAGCTGTTGCGATCCCCTATACTTGTGGGTTATCATATATTCATGCCCCAATCATGAGCTCTCAAGAGAAATGATTATTCAAAAAATTTATGCTCGGCTTTCTCTCAGTAATCGCTCCATGCTCGATATTTCTTGTACTGGTTCTTTTATGATGAAGACTATTGAATTCAAATGGGATTTATTGGAAATTATTAAATGCAACTCTGAGGATTGGGACCTCGACGAAGGTAAGGAGTCAGGTATAACACCTAAGTTTGATTGTGTTAAATCTTTTATGGATACCGATGCATTTCATGAATTTAGCACTAAATATGGACTTGACTCTGAGATAGTAGCTTATTTCTGTGAATCCTTTGCTACTCATGTTGATCTCCCTAAGGAGAAGTGGTTTAAATATAATTCTCCCATTGAAGTAAAAGTAGTTGCACCTATTAAAGTAGTTGCACTTATAATGATCCTGTTGTTCCTACTGCTTATGTTGAGAAACCACCTTTCCCTGTTAGAATAAAGGATCATGCTAAAGTTTCAACTGTAGTCAACAAAAGTAATATAAGGACACACAAACCCCCTAAGTAAGTTAAAGTTGAATCTAATATTGCTATGGTTAAAGATCTCTTGGCCGATAATATTGATGGGCGTGTTATTTACTTCTGTGATGAGACTGCTAGAATTGCTAGACATGATACTAAAAATAAACATAGACCTGTTGTAGGCATGCATGTTATTTCTATTAAAATAGGAGATCATTGCTATCATGGCTTATGTGATATGGGTGCTAGTGCAAGTGCAATACCTCATTCCTTATACAAAGAAATTATGCATGATATTGCACCTGCTGAGATAGAAGATATCAGTGTTACCATTAAGCTTGCCAATAGAGATACTATTTCACCAATTGGGATTGTTAGATATGTTGAAGTCTTGTGTGGGAAGGTTAAATATCCTGATGATTTTCTTGTTCTTGGTTCCCCACAAGATAGCTTTTGTCCCATTATATTTGGTAGACCCTTCTTGAATACTGTTAATGCTAAGATAGACTGCAATAAGGATATTGTTTCTGTTGGTTTAGGGGATATGTCTCATGAGTTTAATTTTTCTAAATTTCATAGACAACCCCGAGAGGAAGAATTACCTAGTAAAGATGAAATAATTGGTTTTTCTTCTATTGTCGTGCCTCCTATTGATCCTTTAGAACAATATTTGCTAGACCATGAAAATGATATGTTCATGAATGAAAGAAGGGAAATAGATGAAGTATTCTTTAAACAGGGACCTATTCTGAAACACAACTTGCCTGTTGAAATCCTAGGGGATCCTCCTCCACCCAAGGGTGATCCCGTGTTTGAGCTTAAACCATTGCCTGATACTCTTAAATATTCTTATCTTCATGAAAAGAAGGTATATCCTGTTATTATTAGTGCTAACCTTTCAGAGAAGGAGGAAGAGAAATTGTTGAAAACTCTGAAGAAGCACCGTGCTGCTATTGGATATACTCTTGATGATCTTAAGGGCATTAGTCCCACTCTATGTCAACACAAAATAAATTTGGAGAAAGACGCCAAACCAGTTATTGATCACCAATGGCTGCTAAATCCTAAGATGAAAGAAGTGGTAAGAAAGGAAATATTAATGCTCCTTGAGGCAGGTATAATTTATCCTGTTGCTGATAGTCAGTGGGCAAGTCCTGTCCATTGTGTCCCTAAGAAGGGAGGTATTACTGTAGTTCCTAATGATAAAGATGAATTGATCCCGCAAAGAATTATTACAGGATATAGAATGGTAATTGATTTCCGCAAATTAAATAAAGCTACTAAAAAGAATCATTACCCTTTGCCTTTCATTGATCAAATGCTAGAAAGATTATCCAAACATACACATTTTTGCTTTCTAGATGGTTACTCTGGCTTCTCTCAAATACTTGTGTCAGCTGATGATCAATCAAAGACCACTTTTACTTGCCCTTTCGGTACTTTTTCTTATAGACGTATGCCTTTTGGTTTATGTAATGCACCTGCTACCTTTCAAAGATGCATGATGGATATATTCTATGACTTTTGTGAAAAGATTTGTGAGGTTTTCATGGACGATTTCTTCGTTTATGGATCCTCTTTTGATGATTGCTTGAGCAACCTCGATCGAGTTTTGCAGAGATGTGAAGAAACTAATCTTGTCTTGAACTAGGAGAAGTGCCACTTTATGGTTAATGAAGGTATTGTCTTGGGGCATAAAATTTTTGAAAGAGGTATTGAAGTTGATAAAGCTAAAGTTGATGCTATTGAAAAGATGCCGTGTCCCAAGGACATCAAAGGTATAAGAAGTATAATTGGTCATGCCGGTTTTTATAGGAGGTTCATTGAGGACTTCTCAAAAATTTCTCGGCCTCTGAATAACCTATTACAAAAAGATATTCCTTTTGTCTTTGATGATGACTGTGTAGAAGCATTTGAAATACTTAAGAAAGCTTTGGTTTCTGCACCTATTGTTCAACCTCCTGATTGGAATTTACCATTTGAAATTATATGTGATGCTAGTGATTATGCTGTAGGGGTTGTTCTAGGACAAAGAGTTGATAAGAAATTAAATGTTATCCAATATGCTAGTGCTACCTCTTGAGCACTGCGTTGGTTTTCCCTTGAAGAGGAAAGGCTGATGCTGCAAAGTAGCATAAGTATTTCCCTCGGTTTTTGAGAAATAAGGTATCAATCCAGTAGGAGATCACCCTCAAGTCTCGCGCACCTACACAAACAAATAAGAACCTCGCAACCAACGCGATAAAGGGGTTGTCAAGCCCTTCACGGTCACTTACGAGAGTGAGATCTGATAGACATGATAAGATAATATTTTTGGTATTTTTATGATAAAGAGAAATAAAGATACAAAGTAAAATAAACGGAAAAGGAAATAACTAAGTGTTGGAAGATTAATATGATGGAACATAGACCCGGGGGCCATAGGTTTCACTAGTGGCTTCTCTCAAGAGCATAAGTATTACGGTGGGTAAATGAATTACCGTCGAGCAAGTGATAGAATTGAGCATAGTTATGAGAATATCTAGGTATGATCATGTATATAGGCATCACGTCCGAGACAAGTAGACCGAAATGATTCTGCATCTACTACTATTGATCCACACATCGACCGCTATCCAGCATGCATCTAGAGTATTAAGTTCATAAGAACAGAGTAATGCTTTAAGGAAGATGACATGATGTAGAGGGATAAACTCATGCAATATGATATAAACCCCATCTTTTTATCCTCAATGGCAACAATACAATACGTGTCGGTTCCCTTTCTGTCACTGGGATCGAGCACCGCAAGATTGAATCCAAAGCTAAGCACTTCTCCCATCGCAAGAAAGATTAATCTAGTAGGCCAAACCAAACTGATAATTCGAAGAGACTTGCAAAGATAAACCAACCATACATAAAAGAATTCAGAGGAGAATCAAATATTGTTCATAGATAATTTGGATCATAAACCCACAGTTCATCGGATCTCAACAAACACACCGCAAAAGAAGATTACATCGAATAGATCTCCAAGAAGATCGAGGAGAACTTTGTATTGAGATCCAAAGAGAGAGAACAAGCCATCTAGCTAATAACTATGGACCCGTAGGTCTGAAATAAACTACTCACACATCACCAGAGAGGCCATGGAGTTGATGTAGAGGCCCTCTATGATCAATGCCCCCTTCGGCGGAGCTCTAGAAAAGGCCCCGAGATGGGATCTCTCAGGCACAGAAGGTTGCGGCAGTGGAATTAGGTTTTCGTGGTGCTCCTGGATGTTTGGGGATACGTGGATATATATAGGAGGAAGAAGTACGTCGGTGGAGCAACGGAGGGCCCACGAGGGTGGAGGGCACGCCCATGGGGGTAGGCGCGCCCCCTGCCTCGTGCCCTCCTCGATTGTTTCTTGACGCACACTCCAAGTCTCCTGGATCACGTTTGTTGAGAAAATCACGTTCCCGAAGGTTTCATTCCGGTTGGGCTCCGTTTGATATTCCTTTTCTTCGAAACCCTAAAATAGGCAAAAAAACAACAATTTGGGCTGGGCCTCCGATTAGTAGGTTAGTCCCGAAAATGATATAAAAGTGTAAAATAAAGCCCATTAACATCCAAAATAGATAATATAATAGCATGGAGCAATCAAAAATTATAGATACGTTGGATACGTATCAAGAATCCCCAAGCTTAATTCATGCTCGTCCTCGTGTACGTAAATGATAAAAGAAGAATTTTTGATGTGGAATGCTTTCTAACATATTTCTCAATGTAATTTTTCTTTATTGTGGCATGAATGTTCAGATCTGAAAGATTCAAGATAAAAGTTTAATATTGACATAGAAATAATAATACTTCAAGCATACTAACTAAGCAATCATGTCTTCTCAAAATAACATGGCCAAAGAAAGTTATCCCTACAAAATCATATAGTCTGGCTATGCTCTATCTTCACCACACAAAATATTTAAATCATGCACAACCCCGATGAAAATCCAAGCAATTGTTTCATACTTTTGATGTTCTCAAACTTTTTCAATCTTCACACAATATATGAGCATGGGCCAATGGATATAGCACTATAGGTGGAATAGAATGGTGGTTGTGGAGAAGACAAAAAGGAGAAGATAGTCTCACATCAACTAGGCGTATCAACCGGCTATGGAAATGCCCATTAATAGATATCAATGTGAGTGAGTAGGGATTGCCATGCAACGGATGCACTAGAGCTATAAGTATATGAAAGCTCAACAAAAGAAACTAAGTGGGTGTGCATCCAACTTGCTTGCTCATGAAGACCTAGGGCATTTTGAGGAAGCCCATCATTGGAATATACAAGCCAAGTTTTATAATGAAAAATTCCCACTAGTATATGAAAGTGATATCATAGGAGACTCTTTATCATGAAGATGATGGTGCTACTTTGAAGCACAGGTGTGGAAAAAGGATAGTAGCATTGTCCCTTCTCTCTTTTTCTCTCATTTTTCTCATTTTTTGGGCCTTCTCTTTTTTATGGCCTTTCTCTTTTTTTATGGCCTTTCTCTTTTTCTTTTTTTTCGTCTGGAGTCTCATCGCGACTCGTGGGGGAATCATAGTCTCCATCATCCTTTCCTCACTTGGGACAATGCTCTAATAATGATGATCATCACATTTTAATTTCTTACAACTCAAGAATTACAACTCAATACTTAGAACAGAATATGACTCTATGTGAATGCCTCCGGCGGTGTACCGAGATGTGCAATGATGCATGCGTGAGATGTATGAAGAATTATGAATGGTGGCTTTGCCACAAATACAATGTCAACTACATGATCATGCAAGCAATATGACAATGATGAAGCATGTCATAATAAGGAACGGTGGAAAGTTGCATGGCAATATATCTCGGAATGGCTATGGAAATGCCATAATAGGTAGGTATGGTGGCTGTTTTGAGGAAGGTATATGGTGGGTGTATGATACCGGCGGAAGTTGCGCGATATTAGAGAGGCTAGCAATGGTGGAAGGGTGAGAGTGCGTATAATCCATGGACTCAACATTAGTCATAAAGAATTCACAGACTTATTGCAAAAATCTATTAGTTATCAAAACAAAGTATTACGCGCATGCTCCTAGGGGGGTAGATTGGTAGGAAAAGATCATCGCTCGTCCCCGACCGCCACTCATAAGGAAGACAATCAATAAATAAATCATGCTCCGACTTCATCACATAACGGTTCACCATACGTGCATGCTACGGGAATCACAAACTTAAACACAAGTATTTCTCAAATTCACAACTACTCAACCAGCATGACTCTAATATCACCATCTCCATATCTCAAAACAATTATCAAGTATCAAAATTCTCATAGTATTCAATGCACTTCTATGAAAGTTTTTATATTAAAGAAAATTTCCATGTTGTTCTAAAGGACTCTCAAAATAATATAAGTGAAGCATGAGAGATCAATTATTTCTATAAAATGAAACCACCGCCGTGCTCTAAAAGATATATGTGAAGCACTAGAGCAAAAACGATATAGCTCAAAAGATATAAGTGAAGCACATAGAGTATTCTAATAAATTTCAAATCATGTGAGTCTCTCTAAAAAGGTGTGTACAGAAAGGATGATTGTGTTAAACTAAAAAGAAAAGACTCAAATCATACAAGACGCTCCAAGCAAAACACATATCATGTGGTGAATAAAAATATAGCTCCAAGTAAAGTTACCGACAGACGAAGACGAAAGAGGGGATGCCTTATGGGGCATCCCCAAGCTTAGGCTTTTTGGTGTCCTTGAATTTTACCTTGGGGTACCATGGGCATACAAAAGCTTAGTCTCTTTCCACTCTTTGTTCCATAATACATCAAATCTTTACCCAAAACTTGAAAGCTTCACAACACAAAACTCAAAATTGGAAATCTCGTGAGCTCCGTTAGCGAAAGAAAACAAAACACCACTTCAAGGTACTGTACTTAACTCATTCTTTATTTATATTGGTGTTAAACCTACTGTATTCCAACTTCTCTATGGTTTATAAACTCTTTTACTAGCCATAGATTCATCAAAATAAGCAAACAACACACGAAAAACAGAATCTGTCAGAAAAAAGAACAGTCTGTAGTAATCTGTAGCTAACGCAGCTTATGGAACCCCAAAAATTCTAAAATAAATTTCTGGACGTGTGGAATTTATCTATTAATCATCTTAAAAAATAATTAACTAAATATCACTTTCTAAATAAAAATGGCAGCAGTTCTCGTGAGAGCTAAAGTTTCTGTTTTTTACAGCAAGATCAAAAAGACTTTCCCCAAGTCTTCCCAACGGTTCTACTTGGCACAAACACTAATTAAACACAAAAAAACACAACCGAAACAGAATCTAGATAAATTATGTATTGAATAACAGCAAGGAGAAATATTGGGTTGTCTCCCAACAAGCGCTTTTCTTTAAAGCCTTTTAGCTAGGCATTGATAATTTTAATGATGCTCACATGGAAGACAAGAATTGAAGCAGAAAGAGAGCATCATAAAACATGTGAAAAAACACACTTAAGTCTAACATGCTTCCTATGCATAGGCATCTTAAAGGCAACCAAATTATCAAGGCAAGCAAAAACTAGCATATGCAAGGAAGCGGTAAGAAACAATAGCAATCTCAACATAACGAGAGATAATTTAGTAACATGAAAATTTCTACAACCATATTTTCCTCTCTCATAATAATTACATGTAGGATCACAAGAAAATTCAACAATATAGCTATCACAAAACATATTCTTAACACGATCCACATCTATGCAAAGTTGACACTCTTCCGAAATAGTGGAATTAACATTAACTGAAGTCATGACCTCTCCAAACCCACTTTTATCAAAAACTTCATAAGATTGAACATTCTCCAAATATGTGGGATCTAAAGGTGACACTCTTCCAAACCCACTTTCAATATTATTGCAAACATTATAATCAATCTCATATTCATCATGGGGCTTAAATAAATTTTGAAGATCATAAGAAGAATCACCCCAATCATGATCATTGCAACAAGTGGTAGACATAGCAAAACTAGCATCCCCAAGCTTAGGGTTTTGCATATTATAAGCACAATTAACATTAATAGAATTTATACTATCATCATTGCAATCATGCTTTCTATTGAAAGATCCATCGTGAATCACTCCATAAAGTACTTCATCACAATTTTCAGATTCACGAATTTCAAGCAAAACTTCATAAAGATAATCTAGTGCACAAAACTCACTAGCAATTGGTTTATCATAATTGGATCTCTTCAAAAGATTAGCAAGCGGATGAGGATCCATAGATCTTAGGTTATCTGTTTAGTAATAAATAAAAAACTATTCCAACCAAACGAGCACACAAGCCAAGTAAGCCATCAAAGCAAATGGAAAGACGAACAAAAGAAGGGCGAATAAAATGGCAAGGGTGAAGTGGGGGAGAGGAAAACGAGAGGCAAATGGCAAATAATGTAATGCGAGGGATAAGAGTTTGTGATGGGTACTTGGTATGTCTTGACTTAGCAATGGCACCAGAAATGACTCGTTGTTGGGAGTCAAATCTTGACTTGACTTAGCGTGAATCTCCCCGGCAACGGCACCAGAAATCCTTCTTGCTACCTCTTGAGCACTTCGTTGGTTTTCCCTTGAAGAGGAAAGGGTGATGCAGCAAAGTAGCGTAAGTATTTCCCTCAGTTTTTGAGAACCAAGGTATCAATCCAGTAGGAGATCACGCTCAAGTCCCACGCACCTACACAAATAAATAAGAACCTCGCAACCAACGCGATAAAGGGGTTGTCAAGCCCTTCGCGGTCACTTACAAGAGTGAGATCTGATAGATATGATAAGATAATATTTTTGGTATTTTTATGATAAAGAGAAATAAAGATGCAAAGTAAAATAAATGGCAAAGGAAATAACTAAGTACTAGAAGATTAATATGATGGAAGATAGACCCGGGGGCCATAGGTTTCACTAGTGGCTTCTCTCAAGAGCATAAGTATTACGGTGGGTAAACGAATTACTGTCGAGCAATTGATAGAATTGAGCATAGTTATGAGAATATCTAGGTATGATCATGTATATAGGAATCACGTCCGAGACAAGTAGACCAAAACAATTTTTCATCTACTACTATTACTCCACACACCGACCGCTATCCAGCATGCATCTAGAGTATAAAGTTCATAAGAACAGAGTAATGCTTTAAGGAAGATGACATGATGTAGAGGGATAAACTCATGCAATATGATATAAACCCCATCTTTTTATCCTCGATGGCAACAATACAATACGTATCGGTTCCCTTTCTGTCACTGAGATCGACCACCGCAAGATTGAACCCAAAGCTAAGCACTTCTCCCATTGCAAGAAAGATCAATCTAGTAGGCCAACCAAACTAATAATTCGAAGAGACTTGCAAAGATAAACCAATCATACATAAAAGAATTCAGTGGAGAATCAAATATTGTTCATAGATAATCTGGATCATAAACCCACAATTCATCGGATCTCGACAAACACACCGCAAAAGAAGATTACATCGAATAGATCTCCAAGAAGATCGATGGGAACTTTGTATTGAGATCCAAAGAGAGAGAAGAAGCCATCTAGCTAATAACTATGGACCCGTAGGTCTGAAATAAACTACTCACACATCACCGGAGAGGCCATGGAGTTGATGTAGAGGCCCTCCGTGATCAATGCCCCCTTCGGTGGAGCTCCGGAAAAGGCCCCGAGATGGGATCTCTCGGGTACAGAAGGTTGCGGCGGTGGAATTAGGTTTTCGTGGTGCTCCTGGATGTTTGGGGGGTAGGTGGATATATATATAGGAGGAAGAAGTATGTCGGTGGAGCAACGGAGGGCCCACGAGGGTGGAGAGCGCACCCAGGGGGTAGGCGTGCCCCCTGCCTCATGCCCTCCTCGATCATTTCTTGACGCACACTCCAATTCTCCTAGATCACGTTTGTTGAGAAAATCATGTTCCCGAAGGTTTCATTCCGTTTGGACTCCGTTTGATATTCCTTTTCTTCGAAACCCTAAAATAGGCAAAAGAACAGCAATTTGTGCTGGGCCTCCGGTTAGTAGGTTAGTCCCAAAAATGATATAAAAGTGTGAAATAAAGCCCATTAACATCCAAAATAGATAATATAATAGCATGGAGCAATCAAAAATTATAGATACGTTGGAGACCTATCAGCTAGCAAAACCCTAGATAGTGCCCAAAGAAATTATGCTACTACTGAAAAAGAATTTTTAGCAGTTGTATTTGCTTGTGATAAGTTCAGACCTTATATTGTTGATTCTAAAGTAACTATTGGAGATAGAACTGCACACAAGGTATTGCAATCCGGTTTTTATTCGCCTACTCTCTTCAAGGATGCCCGTAAGTTTGCCTTGTCTTGTGATGAATGTCAAAGAATTGGTAATATTAGTAGACGTCAAGAAATGCCTATGAATTATTCACTTGTTATTGAACCATTTGATGTTTGGGGCTTTGATTATATGGGACCTTTTCCTTCCTCTAATGGGTATACACATATTTTAGTTGCTGTTGATTAGGTTACTAAGTGGGTAGAAGCTATTCTAACTAGTAGTGTTGATCATAACACCTCTATTAAGATGCTTAAAGAAGTTATTTTTCCAAGGTTTGGAGTCCCTATATATTTAATGACTGATGGTGGTTCACACTTTATTCATGGTGACTTTCGTAAATTGCTTGCTAAGTATGATGTTAATCATAGAATTGCATCTCCTTATCACCCACAGTCTAGTGGTCAAGTAGAATTGAGTAATAGAGAGCTTAAATTAATTTTGCAAAAGACTGTTAATAGATCTAGAAAGAATTGGTCCAAGAAACTTGATTATGCATTATGGGCATATAGAACTGCATATAAAAACCCTATGGGTATGTCTCCGTATAAAATGGTTTATGGTAAAGCATGTCACTTACCTCTCGAACTAGAACATAAAGCATATTGGGCTATTAAAGAGATCAACTATGACTTCAAACTTGCCGGTGAGAAGAGGTTATTTGACATTAGCTTACTTGATGAATGGAGAACCCAAGCCTATGAAAATGCCAAACTGTTTAAAGAAAAAGTTAAAAGATGGCATGATAAAAGGATACAAAAGCGCGAGTTTAATGTAGGTGATTATGTATTGCTATACAACTCTCGTTTAAGATTTTTTGTAGGAAAACTTCTCTCTAAATGGGAAGGCCCTTACGTAACCGAGGAGGTCTATCATTCCGGTGCCATAAAAATCAACAACTTCGAAGGCACAAATCCGAGAGTGGTGAACGGTCAAAGAATCAAACTTTATATCTCAGGTAATCCCATAAATGTTGAAACCAATATTATTGAAACCATAACCCTGGAGGAATACATAAGGGACACTTTCCGGAACTTTTAGACTCCAAAAAGGAATAGGTACGTGGTACGGTAAGTAAACCAACTCCAAAACAGTTCTAATGGCAATTTTTCTCCGTTTTGGAATATTTAAGAAAATAGGAAAATAAGAAGTAGACCAGAAAGGACACGGGGCTTCCACGAGGGTGGAGGGCACGCCCTACCCCCCTGGGCGCGCCTCCTGCCTCGTGGGCACCTCGTGCGCTCTCCGGAATTCGTTTTCTTGCACGATACTTCTTTTGGTCAGTAAAAATTCATTATATAATCTCCCAAGGTTTTGACCACCATATCGCGCAAATATCATTTATCTTTGTTTCGAGCTGTTCCTGCTGCAGATTAGAGAAATATGTCGTCCCAGGATTCGGAAGGAGAAAGCTATGTGGTTGATTACCTTGCAGATCCTAAGGTCTATGGGGACGTGGAGCATTGTGGTTGGACTATGGAAGAAGAAGAGGACTATGAACCCAAGGGAAAGGAGGAGACAAGCTCAGATGAAGGTGAAGTCCCATTACCTCAACCTGGGGACATGCATGTGGAGTTCAAAAAGTCAAGCCTCCCAGATAGAGCAAAGAAACCTAAGATCGAGTTTATCCCTTTTCGCCTCTTGCAGGAAAACAAACAGGAATTATGCAAGAAGATATTAAGCCTTGAGCAGGAGATCGATGACCTAAGGGATCAAAATTCTGTCCTCAAACACAAATTAAGGAAGAAGCCTACGCCATCAACAAAACCATCACCTTCTTCACCAACAAAGAAGAACTGAGCAACAGGTATGGGCACTCCCCTTGGCAACTGCCAAGCTTGGGGGAGTGCCCCGGTATCGTATCACCATCACTTTTACCTTTACCATTTTTCTTAGTTCGATCCTTTTGATAATATCTTGATCTAGTAGAATAAAGTTTTAGTATGATCTAGTTGTGAGTTTTGCTTTATGATCTTCCTATGTAATCGAGTCCGTGAGCTATATATAATAAAGATTAGTGTTGAGTCAAGGGCTTGATTATTTTGGTATGATCTTGAGGGAATAAAATAAAAAAGAGAAAGAATAAAAAGAAATAAAGAGATCATATAGATCTTATGGAGAGTAATGACTTCACATATAAGAGTATGATGAATAAAAGTTGTTGAGAGTTGACAAACATAGTTTTGGTCATCGTTGCAATTAATAGGAAGTAATAAAGAAAGAGAGGTTCACATATAAATATACTATCTTGGACATCTATTATAGTTGTGAGCTCTCATTAAAATATGACATGCTAAAGAGTTGACGTTGGACAAGGAAGACAACGTGATGGTTTATGTTTTCTTACATCTGACATAAATTATATTGTCATGGTTCATCCAACGTGTTGAGCTTGCCTTTCCCTCTCATGCCAGCCAATTTCTTTGCACCAAGTAGAGATACAACTTGTGCTTCCAAATATCCCTAACCCGTTTTGCCATGAGAGTCCACCATATCTACCTATGGATTGAGTAAGATCCTTCAAGTAAGTTGTCATCGGCGCAAGCAATAAAAATTGCTCTCTAAATATGTATGATTTATTTATGTGGAGAAAATAAGCTTTATACGATGTTGTGATGTGGAAGAAATAAAAGCGATGGACTGCATAATAAAGGTCCATATCACAAGTGGCAATATAAAGTGACGTTCTTTTGCATTAAGATTTTGTGCATCCAACCATAAAAGTGCATGGCAAACTCTGCTTCCCTCTGCGAAGGGCCTATCTTTTATTCTTGTCTTATACTTCATGCAAAGAGTCATGGTGTTATCCACCTTTCCTTTTTACATTTTATCCTTTGGCAAGCACAATGTGTTGGAAAGATCCTGATATATATGGCTAATTAGATGTGGGTTTGCATGAACTATTATTGTTGACATTACCTTTGAGGTGAAATGTTGGGAGGAAAAACTATAAGCCCCTATCTTTCTCTGTCTCTGATTAAAACTCCATACCCATAAATATTGCGTGAGTGTTAGCAATTGTGAAAGACTAAATGATAGTTGAGTATGTGGACTTGCTGAAAAGCTCTTATATTGACTCTTTCCTATGCTATGATAAATTGCAATTGCCTCAATGACCAAGATTAGAGTTTGTTAGCTTTCAATGAAGTTTATGATTCATACTTGAAATTGTGATTGAATTGTTACTTTAGCATAAGAGATCATATGACAAAATATATTTATGTTGATGTTCTAAGAATGATCATGATGCCCTCATGTCCGTATTTTATTTTTATCGACACCTCTATCTCTAAACATGTGGACATATTTTTCGATTTCAGCTTTCGCTTGAGGACAAGCGAGGTCTAAGCTTGGGGGAGTTGATACGTCCATTTTGCATCATGCTTTTATATCGATATGTATTGCATTATGGGTTGTTATTACACATTATGTCACAATACTTATGCCTATTCTCTCTTATTTTACAAGGTTTACATGAAGAGGGAGAATGCCGGCAGCTGGGATTCTGGGCTGGAAAAGGAGCAAATATTAGAGACCTATTCTGCACAGCTCCAAAAGTGTTGAAACTTCACGGAAGTTATTTCCAGAATATATAAAAAATATTGGGCGCAAGAAGTACCAGAGGGGGGCCACCCACCAGCCACGAGGGTGGGGGCGCGCCCTACCCCCCTGGGCGCGCCCCCTGCCTCGTGGGCCCCTTGGTGGCCCTCCGATGCCCATCTTCTGCTATATGAGGTCTTTCGTCAAGGAAAAAAAATCATAAGCAATCTTTGGGGAAGAAACTCCGCCGCCACGAGGCGGAACCTTGGCGGAACCAATCTAAGGCTCCGACGGAGCTGTTCTACCGGGGAAACTTCCCTTCGGGAGGGGGAAATCATCACCATCGTCATCACCAATGATCCTCTCATCGGGAGGGGGTCAATCTCCATCAGCATCTTCACCAGCACCATCTCATCTCAAACCCTAGTTCATCTCTTGTATCCAATCTTTGTACCCAAACCTCAGATTGGTACCTGTGGGTTGCTAGTAGTGTTGATTACTCCTTGTAGTTGATTCTAGTTGGTTTACTTGGTGGAAGATCATATGTTCATATCCATTATGCATATTAATACCCCTCTGATTATGAACATGAATATGCTTTGTGAGTAGTGTTTGTTCCTGAGGACATGGGAGAAGTCTTGCTATTAGTAGTCATGTGAATTTGGTATTCGCTCGATATTTTGATGAGATGTATGTTGTCATCCCTCTAGTGGTGTCATGTGAACGTCGACTACATGACACTTCACCATTGTTTGGGCCTAGAGGGAGGCATTGGGTTGCTAGAGTGACAGAAGCTTAAACCCTAGTTTATGTGTTGCTTCGTAAGGGGCTGATTTGGATCCATATGTTTCATGCTATGGTTAGGTTTACCTTAATACTTCTGTTGTAGTTGCGGATGCTTGCAATGGGGCCATCTTGCTGCACCTTATTTACTTCTATTACTTGCTACTCGTTGCAAATTACCTTATCACAAAACTATCTGTTACCGATAATTTCAGTGCTTGTAGAGAATACCGTACTGAAAACTTCTTATCATTTCCTTCTGCTCCTCGTTGGGTTCGACACTCTTACTTATCGAAAAGGCTATGATAGATCCCCTACACTTGTGGGTCATCAGCACTGTCAGTTGATGGATCTTTTGACCCTGCAGACGAGTCAGGGGGCTCTGGTATGATTCTGAGAGACAGTATTGGGGCTGTTATTTTTGCTTCCTACCGCAAACTGTTCCACTGTAATGAAGCTCTAGAGGCAGAACTACAAGTAATGATGGAAGGGCTAAAGCTAGAGGTAGAGCATTCTCAGGCCACTATTCTTCTTCAGTCTGATTGTGCTGTGGCTCTCAAGATGCTTGTGGATAACTCCTTGGACAGATCGGTGTACGGTCATCTAGTGTCGGAGATCAAGAGGTACTTGAGTGATAGGGTTGTTATTCCTTTCCAACAGGAATCAAATATTAACCGATGGCATCCTTTCCAAACAATATTATCCTTTCCAAATAATACTTTCCATACACAACAAGAATCAAATCGCATCGCAATCGCAAAAAGATATACAACGCCAATCAATCTATTCGTTCTCTACTCTTAATGTCTGAGTCCGTACGTGGTTTCGTTCGCTCATACCCTTCTCCTCCCATCAAACGAGAGGCCACCCCTCGATCCCATCCCACCTTCACCGATTTTTTTAAATTTTTTATTAACCGAGACAATCCCAAAGAAACCCCACAAAGTCCAAACAATATTAACCGATGGCATCCTTTCCAAACAATATTAACCTTTTCAAATAATACTCTCCATACACAACAGGAATCCAATATTAACCGATGGCATCCTTTCCAAACAATATTATCCTTTCCAAATAATACTTTTCATACACAACAGGAATCAAATCGCATCGCAATCGCAAACAGATATACAACGCCAATCAATCTTTTCGTTCTTTCCATCTTACACCTCCAATGCCCAAAAATAAAGCGACCAATCATACTCTGTCCATCTCACGCCTTCCATATACAACAACAAACCAATTTTCAAAATGCGAAGCGGCGGGGGAGGAGGTCACCGACCTCGCGGAAGCAGAGCTCGGCGGCGCCGTGGCGCACGGTGGGGTGCTTCCAAGGGTGGCGCATGGCGCGGTGCTCCAAGCGACGAGGCAGAGTGCTGCAATTACGCTTCGTGGTGAACGCGAGCAAGCGAGCAATAGAGAAGAGAGGGGGAGAAACACAACGAACAGATTGGTGGATGCTACCAGAGGTTAACCGCTGTACACAGGAATCAATTTTTTTAATTTTTTTATTAGCCGAGACAATCCCAAATAAACCTCACAAAGGCCAAACAATATTAACCAATGGCATCCTTTCCAAACAATATTAACCTTTCCAAATAATACTTTCCATACACAACAGGAATCAAATATTAACCGATGGCATCCTTTGCAAACAATATTATCCTTTCCAAATAATACTTTCCATACACAATAGGAATCAAATCACATCGCAATCGCAAACAGATATACAACGCCAATCAATCTTTTTGTTCTCTACTCTTAATGTCTGAGTCTGTACGTGGTTTCGTTCGCTCGTACCCTTCTCCTCCCATCAAACGAGAGGCCACCCCACGATCCCATCCCACCTTCACCGATTTTTTAAATTTTTTATTAACCGAGATAATCCCAAAGAAACCCTACAAAGGCCAAACATTAACCGATGGCATCCTTTCCAAACAATATTAACCTTTTCAAATAATACTCTCCATACACATCAAGAATCAAATATTAACCGATGGCATCCTTTCCAAACAATATTATCCTTTCCAAATAATACTTTTCATACACAACAGGAATCAAATCGCATCGCAATCGCAAACAGATATACAACACCAATCAATTTTTTCGTTCTTTCCATCTTACACCTCCAATGCCCAAAATAAAGCGACCAATCATACTCTGTCCATCTCATGCCTTCCATATATAACAAACCAATTTTCAAGTATTATTTGTAAAGGATAATATTGTTTGGAAAGGATGCCATCGGTTAATATTTGATGCCATCTTGTAGCGACCCGACCTCAAACGGTCAAGTCTCTGTGCTTCAGTGTCATCCCTGGATCGGTAATGCTGACACACACAGTACTCGAAGGATTTATAACAGAGTAGAAATCACACACTTATTACATCGAATGTCTCAAAAGAGAACTTATTACAATAAATATGGCTTAAGGCCATCTAATACGGTAACAGCGGAAGGCTTGAAAGATAAAGTGAGTCCATCAACTCCAACGGCATGGCTGAGCTGCACGGCAATGACCTAATGAACCTTACTCCTCGTCTGAAAAGTCTGCAACATAATACGTTGCAGCCCAAAAATGGGTCAGCACATGGAATATGCTGGCAAGATAACACGGTAGAGCAAGAACAGAATAATGCTATCACTACATGCATATTTGGCTGGTGGAAAGCTCTATGGTTATGGTTTTTGCGAAAAGCCAATTTTTCCCTACAACAAAGGAATAAATTTTATTTAACTATCATGGTAGTTGAAACATCATTGAGAAGGTTCCTCCAACTCAATCCCAATTAAAAGTAATTATCAACCCAACAATATTAATTTAGAGTGATGAGATACATAGGATACTCCATGTACTAGATATCAAGATTTCCATAACCGGGGACACGACTAACCATGATTAGTTTATACACTCTGCAGAGGTTTGCGCACTTTTCCCCACAAGACTCGATCTCCTCCGTTGAATTTCTCGCACTACATGGTGTTTGAGAAACGGATGACCGAGACACAATCTTTCAGAAGCATTAACTCCTTACTCTGGGCAGACCATACCAACCTACATCCCTCTACCTGCTGATCCACCTCTTCAGGAGCTTCACGCAACTTACTCAACTATGCTAGAGCCCATAATAGCTTGTGGCTGCACACGGAAGTTTCTAGTATGAAAATATATCAGTTCCCTCTGAGCCTGGGTGGCGGACCTTAGGATGATCACACGGGTACTCTGGGATATCCTAGGACAACACTGGGTTCTCTAGGTGCCCGACAAGCAATCCACCCAGATGTGTATTAAAGTTGCCACCTTAAATTGAACCATTAATTAACAATCTCACATATGTCATGGATTCACTCACCCAAACCACGTCTACGAGCATAGCATAGCAATATAAGCAATACGTAGAAGTAACTCCCAAGGTTTGAATATAACAGGGCAATAGGTTTGTGACGCCCCCGATTTAATCGTACACTAATCATACACGCAAACGTGTACGATCAAGATCAGGGACTCACGGGAAGATATCACAACACAACTCTACAAATAAAATAAGTCATACAAGCATCATATTACAAGCCAGGGGCCTCGAGGGCTCGAATACAAGAGCTCGATCATAGACGAGTCAGCGGAAGAAACAATATCTGAGTACAGACATAAGTTAAACAAGTTTGGCTTAAGAAGGCTAGCACAAACTGGGATATAGATCGAAAGAGGCGCAGGCCTCCTGCCTGGGATCCTCCTAAACTACTCCTGGTCGTCGTCAGCAGGCATCACGTAGTAGTAGGCACCTCCGGTGTAGTAGGAGTCGTCGTCAAAGGTGGCATCTGGCTCCTGGGCTCCAACATCTGGTTGCGACAACCAGGTAGAAGGGATAGGGGGAAAGAGGGAGAAAGCAACCGTGAGTACTCATCCAAAGTACTCGCAAGCAAGGAGCTACACTACATAGGTATGCATTGGTATCAACTGGAATAAGGCTATTATATGTGGACTGGACTGCAGAAAGCCGGAATAAGAGGGGGATAGCTAGTCCTTTCGAAGTCTACGCTTCTGGCAGCCTCCGTCTTGCAGCATGTAGAAGAGATTAGACTGAAGTCCTCCAAGTAGCATCGCATAGCATAATCCTAACCGATGATCCTCCCCTCGTCGCCCTGTGAGAGAGCGATCACCGGTTGTATCTGGCACTTGGAAGGGTGAGTTTTATTAAGTATCCGGTTCTAGTTGTCATAAGGTCAAGGTACAACTCCAAGTCGTCCTGTTACCGAAGATCACGGCTATTCGAATAGATTAACTTCCCTGCAGGGGTGCACCACATAACCCAACACGCTCGATCCCATTTGGCCGGACACACTTTCCTGGGTCATGCCCGGCCTCGGAAGATCAACACATCGCAGCCCCACCTAGGCACAACAGAGAGGCCAGCACGCCAGTCTAAACCTAAGCGCACAGGGGTCTGGGCCCATCGCCCATAGCACACCTGCACGTTGCGTACGCGGCCGGAGAGCAGACCTAGCAACCTCCATTACAAAGGAAGTCACGTTACGCGGTCCAACCCGGCGCGCGCTGCTCAGTCGTTGGCGTCACGAAGTGCTTCGGCTGATACCACGACGTCGAGTGCCCATAACTGTCCCCGCGTAGATGGTTAGTGCGTATAGGCCAGTAGCCAGACTCAGATCAAATACCAAGATCTCGTTAAACGTGTTAAGTATCCGCGAACATCGACCAGGGCCAGGCCCACCTCTCTCCTAGGTGGTCTCAACCTGCCCTGTCGCTCCGCCTCAAAGTAACCATCGGGGGCCATCGGGAACCCAGGCCCACCTCTACCGGGATGGAGCCACCTGCCCCTTCAGCCCCCATCTCCGAACAGTATCACAGGTAAGGTAACTGTGTAAAGTATATTGTATATGCCCGTGATCACCTCCCGAAGTGATCACGGCCCAGTAGTATAGCATGGCAGACGGACAAGAGTGTAGGGCCACTGATGGAACACTAGCATCCTATACTAAGCATTAGGATAGCAGGTAAAGGTAACAACAGTAGTAGCAAAGGCAGGCTATGCATCAGAATAGGATTAACGAAAAGCAGTAACATGCTACACTACTCTAATGCAAGCAGTATAGAAGAGAATAGGCGATATCTGGTGATCAAGGGGGGGCTTGCCTGGTTGCTCTGGCAAGAGAGAGGGGTCGTCAACACCGTAGTCGTACTGGGTAGTAGCGGCGTCGGTCTCGGTGTCTAGCGAGAGAAGAGGGGGAAGAAACAATAAATATAATGCAAACAAATGCATAACGATGCATGACATGACAAAGCGTGATGCTAGGTGTACCCTAACGCGGTACGAGATGGTACCGGTGAAGGGGGGAAACATCCGGGAAAGTATCCCCGGTGTTTCGCGTTTCGGACAGAGGAGCCGGAGGGGGAAAGTTGCGAGTTTGCTATGCTAGGGATGCGTGGCGGACGGACGGGCTGCGCATCCGGATGCGTCTCGTCGTTCTGATCAACTTTCATGTACAAAGTTTTTTTCATCTGAGCTACGGTTTAATTTTTAAAGTTTTAAATCATTTTCTAATTTATTAATTATTAATTGAATTAACACTATCCAGAATAGTGTACGCTGACGTCATCATGACGTCAGCAGTCAACAGGACGTTGACTGGGTCAAACTGACGTGTGGGTCCCGTTCGTCATAGTCTAACAACTAATTAACAGTTTTAATTAACTAATCAAGTTAATTAAGTACTAAACAGAGTTAATTAAGTTAAGTAATTACCTATTTAATTAATTAGTTAGTTACTTAATTAATTAAAACTAATTACTTATTTTCATTTTTAAATTACATTTTCTTTTCGTTTTTTATAACAAGACAGGGGGCGTGGGCCCCATCTGTCATCTGCCCAGGGGGCCATAGCGGGTGCTGGGCGTAACGAGCGGGCGCCCATGCCCGAGGGGCGCTACGCCCGGGCGCGGGGCGAGGCCAGCGGGGGCGCCGACGCGGCGCGGCCAGGGGGCCACGACCGGGAGGAGGGGATGGGACGGCGCGGGGCCGGCAACACTGCCGGGCGGCGCCGGCGAAGGGCGGCCAGAGGCGAGGCGGGCGCGGCATGGGGAGGAGCTGCGGGCTCGGCTGCGAGCAGCGCCGAGGCAGATGTCGAGCGAGGCGCGGGCGGCGGTGGAGCAGCGCAGGTGGGCGCGCGAGCGCGCGTGCAGGCGGCGCAGGGTGCGGCCAGGCGCGGGCAGTGATGGGGGAAGCAGCAGGCGAGTGAGGTCGCACCGGGGCACTGCGTGTGCGGGCGCGCGTGCGGCCTTGGGGCACGCACGGGGCGCGGCGAGTGCTGCTACAAGAGGGACGGCGACGCGGTGACCGCAGGAGAAAGAAGGTGGGCGGTGCCTCACCGGCGTTTGACGAGGAGAGGGGCGTTGAGGCTCGGGGTCGACCGGTGAGGAGGAGGACGAGGACGACGTGCGTAGACGGGGTAGGGGATTGTGGTCGAGGTGGCGAACGCCCTCGACGGGCGGGGATGGTAACGACGGGGTCCGGCGTCATCGCGGGCTCAGGGCGCCGGGGGCGTCGATTGCCCCCGACCGCATCCGCATAGGAGGGAGGGTTGAGGAGGCAGGCGACGGCGGGGTATCGCCGGGCGGCGTCGGCGACGAGGCGCCTGCGCCCGATCCAGGGGGGGGGGGGGGGGGGGGGGGGGGGGGGGGGGGGAGGGGGGGGGGGGGGAACGGGGGGGAGTGCGGGGTTCAGGAGCGAGGGAAGTGGGGATCGAGCGTGGGGGATCTCCCCTAGCGGCGCTGGAGGGAGAGGGAGGTGGGGATCATGAGGGAATGGGGTTAGGCTAGGGTTAGGTCGGGGGAGTCGGGCCATATAGGCCAGGGAGGGGTGCATGGAATGGGCCGGCCTGACTGGTGGCCAGGTTGGCCGGCTGGGCCATGAAGCCCACTGGGGAAGGGGGGTTCTGTTTTCTTTTCTTGTTTTTTTATTTACCTTTCTGTTTTCATTTTATTTATTTTATTTATAGTTCCTGTTTT